>NC_052515.1:33482375-33527375 GCF_014356525.2 Nilaparvata lugens | reverse complement strand
CAAGAAGGTGATTAATAGAAACTGCACAGGGATTTGCATAAATTTCAATAAATGAATAACAATATGCGTGCTAATAGAGTATCTGCTCATATTGAGTACTTATTTGTGTAAATATTTTTTATTATTGATGTAGGTTTGAATGCTGTCAATGCTTGGCTCATTTAATTCATCTATTTGTCATGGATGTGTTAGTATTATAATTCGTACTATCTATCATACATACGCCTATCATACATCGTACTTACATGTTTCTTACATACGCCTATGTAACTGATAACAATAATTTGGCCTGATTTGCCTTTCCGAAAGTTTTAAAATTTCAAATACATCTAAACTCGGGTGAGAAATTATTTTATGTTGTTTTCTTCCTATATCATTCCAAATATCGGAGCGCCGAGCTTCGCTCGTTATTTATCTATTGATAAACAGAACTCAATTTTACTTATTCTATTGTTTTTGTTGTTTTTTTATTGTAAATCTTCAACTGTCAGTTGTTATAATGCAGTTCACGGTGCTCATTCCCCCCCCCCCACACCCAGACTTGTTGTCTTTGTGGGGAATATTCATTATTTATATAATGTTTCTGCTGCTGTATTACTTTAAAAAAAAACGTATTACTAAAAAAAAAAATATTCCAAAAAGTAGATAATGTTCCATACACTTGAATTCAGGTCAAATTTTCAGTCCAAACATTTGAAAACAGAAAAGTTCTAATTTATATTGCTTAGAAACCAAATCGAATAACAAAATAGCACTTGAAACTGTAAAATAATGATTAACTTTGAAAATTATGATATACTCTAATTTAGAATGATATACCATGTCATGTCAACAAATCAGATTATTTTGATCAAGTCTATTAAAATTTCTAGATCATATTTCTCGTGAGATACGGTTGGAGTTGGAAGTTCTTGGAAGTTGCAGTTGGATGGGAAAGAGACGTCGGAAGCAGGGGACACCGGAACAGGCTTTACAAGCCTAGTACATGATCCAAGATGATGGTGAACTTCACTTGTTAAAGTTTAACATTTCTTTTAATTATTTTTAAATGTTAGCATTAGAAATAATTCAGTCTATTAGTCTGGTAGAGGACAGATCAGTTGATGTCTCCAAGTCTCACCCAGTAGCATCTGACATCTACCGATCGAATTGATAACTAAATCTAGACCAATGACAAGACAGCTGGGCGGAGCTTAGAGGCCTGACAATCCATTTCGCTCCTCATTGGTCCGCCCCTCTCTATTCCATTCTTGAACGAATGAATGAATTCCTCGTTCAGTCAAGTCTGCTCGGTGTCTATAATTTATTTAGTTATACCATAGAGAAACGATAGCATAGCAGATATCTCTGAGTCACCTACAAATTTGGAAGAAAAATAGCACAAGGACTACCTTATTATTTTATCTACCAATGTTATTACATAAGTCTCATTTGTATTGAAAATAAATGTAAAGATATCCCATGGTATAGAGCGTTTATGTCGCAAGTTTTACTGTTATCCCAAGCCGATAGTTCACATAGTTCTTTCCTATGCAGCTGTGTGACGCTGGTAGTCTCTCAAATTGTATCGTTCATACAATATCACCCCAACAAAACAGTAAAAATTGACAATAATCGACAGTAATCGGCTTGAGATAACAGTAAAAGCTGCGACATAAATTCTCTATACCATGGGATATCTACTCACGCTATTGTTTCTCTATGGTTATACACGGTATTTATTTATAGTTTCTAGGCTGTAGCATCTTTACTATCATTCTCAACCTGTCAAGAAATTCTCCAAACAAACCTTCATTAGTATTGATACTAAACAGACTCCTCAATGCTGGTTGTCGGGAAAAGGCCATTGAATTTAAACTGTATTGATCAGTAGACAATACTTGAACGGGTGAAACGAACTTGAACGAGTTTTAGGCCTTGTTTGCTTGGCATTGCCAATGTGGTGTTTACAATGGCGAATTCATTATTTTGTTAGTTAGCATAACCTAGTTACTATTGAAGCCGTATTTACTGTGTGGATTATTATTTGCAATTTTCCGAGCTGCTTGTTTGAATCTACTACAGCTTAGAGTAGCGTTGGTGAATCTATCCTACAATTCCATCTTATAATGTTTGCAAGTTTACAAATTTTCATTCGTAGAATTCAATATATTCTATCATCATATCTGCTTGTAGAAAAGTAGTACCTTTAGAAAAAAAAAACAAATTGAAAGAAGGAGATATCTACACCATCAAACTAAAAAATTCCAGGTTTCCATTTTCAAACCCTGTCAATCTGTATCAAATTTCTAATTTCTTTCTATAGTGGACCTTTTTCATGAATTTCACTTGATTAATTCTTTTGGCAATCTCTACATGTATTTTATTTATTTATATCACATCGGAAACAACAGGTAATGGCCCAAATATGTTTCCTTAACACAACATTAATTACAGTTTAATCAAGACAAAAAAAAAAGATACTAAAACTAATGTTTGAAAAGAGAATAAATATACTTAGAAAACTACTTCTAAAACATTCTTTAATAGAGTTGATGGTGAAAATGAATATATGAAATGATGAAGGAGATGTGTTATCAATAAATAGAAATGTAAAGACTTGATTTTTTATCTAAAAGGAATAATCAGACGTTTGCGACACTTATATTTATTTATTTATTTATTCAATCATTCAGAATTACACAACTTACAGAAAAGTACCACAGGCTAAATCTCCCAAAAAGGTTCCAATTCTAATTTATGCAACAGTCCAAATGTAGTTTGGTTATGTATCACTTCAAAATGATATATATGATATTATGATATAAATTATATTAATTGATATCTATCAAAATACTAGTCAAGCTTTCTATTTGATATATATGTATTTTTCTTGTCATTTATGTATCCTTTAGAAGTGTGAAGACTAAAAATTGTCGCCTACCCAACTAACTATTTGGCAAGTAACCGACTAGGTCAGACTTGAGAGTTTGGCAGGGCAGTTGCTTTGATAAGCGAATCTTTTCACGCGTTTATCACAAATTAACCTTTGTCTCATTGGCACGCTACAATCCACAGTCTCCTTGACGTCTCACAACTCCACTTGTTTGTTTCACTTTTTTCAAAAAGTTTTTCATAATAATGTATTGATAACATGTTTGTTGGGGGGAGGTGTAGAGAGAAGCAGAGAGAGAGAGAGGAATTGATAAAAGAAAAAATGTGAGAAGGATTAAGCGCAATACATAAAGTATGCTAAAAAAATAACAGAGAAATAGAATTTTGTCATATTGATAAAGTACAATTTTAATGAACTGAATTTAGGAAACATTTTTGGGCTAGCATATGTTTTTCTTTCCAATATTGTAATGTGTTTGAACGAGTAAAATGAATAAGACTAGTAGTCTGTGAACAGTAGACCTCGCGCAGTTATAAACCACAGCCTCCTGTGTATGTTCTGTAATCCTGTCTATATGTTGGTGTCGGCGAGATATTGGTGTGAAAACGGCTAATGGCTGTTGGGGTTGGAGTATCAAAAATGCTAACATCAAAAGCTTATCTCCTTCAAGACATACTGGCAATAGGTTGCCCGAATTGAAAGCAGAGACAGGTCGAGATACAATACTATGTTATTTTAGTTATTAATTATTGAATTGCGTTATTGCATACAATCAATAGTTCATTTAATAGTGTATAAAATTGCTTTCAATGAGGCATGCGATTAATAGTCCATATGACAGCATATTTTTTACCAAGTTACATTGAGATATTAATAATTGCATGCGTCATCGAATGCAATTAATAATCTACTCCACAGCTGATTATGATGAATAATTTCTAAAGTCTGATTTTTAATCTAATATTGGCGTTCGAAGACTCCTTTCCCTTCTGTATTATCCTTAAAATGCAAAATTTCAAAAAACCTTATGTGTACGTCGACGCGAAATTCAAAAAGGAACATACTTGTCAAATTTCATGAAAATCTATTGCCGCGTTTGTTTCGCCGTAAATGCGCAACATATAAACATTTAAACATTAAGAGAAATGCCAAACCGCCGACTTGAATCGAACCCACTAGAACGTATCATACCATGACCGTGCCCGTACCGACACATGCAAAAAAATATTCTTTGCATCATTTGATATGTAATGCACCCATTAGACCGTTCCGTCACCGGCCAAGCACGGAGCGTGCCATGCACGTCCAGGTCAACATTTGTCAGCCAGTATATTTTGTCTGTGACGGAACGCTCCTTGCATGGCACGTGACGCCTGCAAACCCCGTTGTAACCGCGTATGCACCGCGTTGGTAACCAGTTCACCGCTACATTCTCTTGCTAACTGACGCGTTCCCAACAACTTCTGACCGGGCATCATACGCGTATCATACGCGTATCATACCCGTATCATACGCGTACCATACGCGTAATGTACTGGCATAGACCGCTGTTGATCCGGTGTAGTGGGCATAGTTGTTATTTTACGTGCCTGGCATGGTCTGACACGGTCCGTGTCTGATACGTTCTAGTGGGTTCGAACCTTTAGACCTCACTTCGCTCGGTCAATAACAGGAAAACGTTGTGGATCAAATCAATTGAGAAGTGTTTGTTGTCTAATAACTGTTATTTGTCTGTGTTTGTTTGGTGATTGATAATGTATAAATACATTTCGCTGCGTTACGCTGTGAATGCGGAACATATAAACAAAAATATGAACATAAATCAATATGAAGTGATATAAGTGTTATATTTAAATATAGTTTGGTGTTTTAATTTCTATAAATTCAAAATGTTTAGCTTGTATATAGTTTTGGACGAAAATTGAACTTGAACGTTTTACAGTAGAAACAACCTATTTTTTGGACATTTTATTAATTTATCAAAATTTGGGAATGGAATGGATTTGGGCCAAGCCTGTTGTTCCTTCCTAATCATATTTATATGATTTGTGATTCTGTCCATGAATAAAGAGAAATTCAAAAACGTCGACTTGAATCTTAGACCTCACTTCGCTCGGTCAATAAATAGAATGTGACTGAATAGGTAAAATGAGCAGAAGTAGTAGGTGGGAGAATTGGAGTAGAGTAGGTGAATTAAAAAGGAGTTGAAGAAAGCGAAAGTATATGGGAAGTTTATTTTAAGCGAAAGTATAAAGTAAAGAAGAAAGCGAAAGTTTATGAAAGTTGAGCAATGAATAGAAACAAGGAAACAGAAATTTCCATAACGGATTAGAGGAAAGTGAAATGATGTAGGGGAGCAATAAGCGACGTAGTAGGCAGGCAGTGGAGATTCCCCCTTTTGGTAGAGTCGAACCGAATCCCCCTTTAGGATTTGACCGAGCTCTGTCCTAACCTAGGCCACGTGGCAAAATGTGGCGCGCGTGTATAGTCCGCGCATGCGCACTATACTCGCAATGCGTGTGTGCTCCAATGCGGTAGGTTCCCGCTCCCGCGCAATTTCTGTACTTGACCTACTTTCTGGTGCGTCTACTCCACAACAGCAACTCTATTGCGGTTTCCGGCCTCCCAAAAAATTTGAGGAAATAAATTGATGCTAAACTATTCGATATTCGAACGGTTCTATCTGTTTTGGTGTAATAGAACAGTAGGAAATAAATTGATACTAAGATCTATGTTATATTTTAGAGAAACAATAGCATAAGTAGATATCCCATGGTATAGGGCGTTTATGTCACAACTTTCACTGTTATCTCTAGCCGATAGTCCATGTAATTCTTTCCCGTGAAGCTGTGTGACACTGGTAGTCTCTCATATTGGCTCCGCCAATTTATGTAGATTCATAACAATATTATCTATTCTATCTATGGAGTGATCCGTGGTCTAGTGGATTGAGTGCTTGCGTAGCAGCATAGAGATCCCGGGTTCAAGCCCTCTCAATACCAAAAGTTTTTTAACCAGATCACTCCCTGTTATTGGATGGGCACGTTAAACTGTCGGTCCCGGCTGAAGTATGACAGTCGTAAGGCCCATTGACAGCTTAAATTATATATTCAGGCGGTGGGACCTTCCCGCAAGGGACTCCCCACCAACAAAAGCCATACGAATTTACTTTTATTTCATCTATAGTTATTACAAATTGCTTTTTTTATATCATATAGACTACAGCTCAATAATTATTTTCTTAATCCATATTTTGTAAATTCATCTATAATTTTGCTGTATTGTAAGCTATTGTATATAAATGTATAAGCCAGTATATTGTAATCTACATAAATAAAGTACTCAATCAATCAATCAAATCAATATTGTGTTGTTCTTACACTATCACCCCAACAAAACAGTAAAAATCGACAATAATCAACAGTAATCGGCTTGAGATAACAGTAAAAGTTGCGACATAAACGCCCTATACCATGGGATATCTACTTACGCTATTGTTGCTCTATGGTGATATTCAAACGTTTCTAACTTTTTTGGTGTAATAAAACAGTAGGAAATAAATAAATGCTAAGAACTAAGTGATATTCAAACGATTCTAACTATTTTGGTGTAATAAATTGATGTTTTATTGGGTAGAAACGTTTGTTGTATGGGTACGTCTGCTATATTTTATTGTGTGATGTATTTGGGCCTGAAATACTAGCATAGGGGTGGGTTTCTAGGACACTTATTAACTATAATGGACCATCAAATAAATCTATAGCTTCTAATAAGATCTCAATCTATAGATCTAATAGTAAACAGTTATTATTTATTATTTTACAAAGGCGACTTTCTAGAAGTATTTTAAGCCTAGCTTATGATGATGGGATGAATGATAATACAATGAAGGTAGAATTATGAATGAATAAAAATTATAGGCTATGCTATCCACTTGAATTGATTTGAGAGTTATTAGATTCAATAACTGTAGAAATACGAGCCCAGATTAAATAAATATATGCTTAACTAATAATTTCTGACGTTTCACATGCTGTGCGATTAAGCTCTGCTCGATTATACACCTTATATGACAAATTTAAACTAAACTAAATAAGTTATTTCTTATTCAAACAATCTGTTTAGTTGTAGAGAATTGGATTTAATTTTTTTATCTGAATTCTCAGGCCTACTGTTTTTTCTTTTACTTCTCAGATTCATTCTCAATAGATAATCACATAGGCCTCACTCTTATTTTATCTTTATCATGTTACTGTGGGCCTGATAAAAGCCTATAAATAACTCTCCCTTTATTGCAATAAATAATACCAATCTCTTCTAACTTTACTTTATCACGCAATTCTTACCTTGACCTCCCCACGCAGTTTCTGTCTTTTCTTCCGATTTCCCCATTCTTTCTCTTCATTTTATCCTCAATCGACCTTTAAATTGAAGTTTTTCTTCAGTTTGTGAATACAGTAGTTTGTATGAAGTGTAGGCCTACTACAGTAGATTCCAGTTGGATACTACTAATCAATTTCTTGAAAAAGGCTACCACTTATATTGAAATGAAAATAAAATCAATGTATCCTTCTTTGCAATAGGCACCCTTTAGCATACTATACAACAATTACATATAATAATAATTGTTTATTGCCAAAATTAATGCATGTTAAACATTTCATAGTAGGCCTAGATATAGTATAAAATCATTCTATTAATTCCTCAGGGATAATTCGATAATAGAAAAAATGAAACAAAGAAAATTTAAAACAAAACAATTTAAATACACTATTGGCATCACCCAGCAAAGGAAAAATCTTGTCCGCTGAGTGAGAGTATCAATTTAAAATAAAATCAAGCTAACATGAAAAAAAGAATAAACTGAAGGAGTTAATAGTGAAAAAATAAATCACAATATAATATTACTGATGTCAAAGAAAAAGTGTAGGCCTATCCCAATTTAATTTCTATTTCTACTAAATTTAAACAGTATAGTATAAATTGGAAATGGGACAGTTTTGGGCATGAGCCTGTTGTGCCTTTCCTCATGTTAAGTATTTGTTCACAATGTGATAAATAAATAATTAAACTTTGGTACTATATACAAAGAATAACATATTTAGCTATCTCTTGCTGGATATCTTTGACTTTCGTTCCTCTATGGTAGTATCACAAATTATATTGTTTTTTATATATTATAATCGGATATTGTTTCTTACTCCGTGGTAGTATGAAATATGGTGTAGTGTTGGACGTTAATTTTGACTTTGATATTGCTGCAATTAGGTGCTTCTGCTTTTATTACTTTTGATTTCGGAAGATAAAGGGCTTGTCAATATAGGATGTTGTTCTATGGGTATTAGCAGGCAAGGGGTGTTCCAATTCTAATGAGAGTTGTAACGGAAGGGGAGTGAGAAGGAGAATTGCTGTAGTTTCTCTCTCTCTCCCCCTTGCAAAAATAGCCTACTGTGGGATTCACTGGCAGCATTAGTTGAATGGAAAGCAATGTTGTTATTCCATAAGGGTTGCTGACAGTTTGAACTGAATCTTATGGTAGCCCTTTTAGCCTTGGCCGAGTTGCGTACACGTGTCTAGTCCTTGAAAGTAGGTCAAGGACTCCCAATCTGTCCTAGAACTCTCGCTTTTACTCACTCAATCTCTCTCACTCTTTCGCCCCTCGTTGTTTCACTCTTCTATCCGGTATTCTTTCCCCTTTATCTTTTCTTCCCTCATCCGTTAACATCTCTCTCACTCTTTCGCCCTTCTTCGTTTCACTCCTCTATCCAGTATTCTTTCCCCTTTATCTTTTCTTTTCTCATCCGTTAACATCTCTCTCACTCTCACTCTTTCGCCCCTCTTTGTTTCACTCTTCTATCCAGTATTCTTTCCCCTTTGTCTTTTCTTCCCCTATTTCTGAACAACTCTCTCCCTTTCTTGCAACTCTTTTATCCTTGTTTTTAACCCTCTGACTCTGTGTTTACAACCCTCTGTAATCTGATCAAGGGCTCGTCAATGTCAGAGCTTTGTCTTCCTTGATAGATTCCTTATAATCTTGTAAACGTTTGGTGTAAACTGTTCCTTGTTGCTCGATAATTCGTTTCTCATTCTTTGTGTTCTTTCGATAGATTCCTTATGATCTTGTAAACGTTTGGTTCCAGGTTCCTCAATAATTCGTATTTTATGCTGACTGTTTCTGTTTTCTTCAAACATGAATCAAGATTCAAGATTTATTTTATTAAGGCTGTGCAAAGGCTAAAAATAAACTTTCTACTGGTCATATCATGAAGCTATCAAAATGGAAAAGTTTTCTCTGGAAAACATTTTTTCCGATCATTACTTTTTGAAATATGAGCGCTCAAAGTTTGAATTTTTGGGACAGAACATTTCAAATTCGGTAAGATATAAATCCATGAGATTTAGAGGATAGATTCTTCATGGTATTGCTGATATAATAAAAACAAATTTTTCTGAAAATATCAATTTTTGAGATTATTACCCTGTTGTCAATATTTGCAGTAGCAGAAGTCTTCTGGGTGATTTACAGCATTTAATTAGGATTTTCGTTCAATAATAATAATTTATAAGTTTGATGAATATGAGTATGGTTGACAATATGTTGGATTCCAATATATTTTACTAAGAGCATATTTCCGAGGTAGGTTTTTACAATGAATATAAGTATTCTGGTCAGTAATTTGACATTTTCTCGGGTATATGAGAGCTATGATATTTCTTTGAAACAGCCAACTATCGTGAGACTCGTGACTCAATCTCAATTATTCCCTGATTTATCTTCTTCTGATGAAGTGTTGTTGGTTTTCAAGGCTTAACTCTTGATTGATCAATCTCTCGTCATTTTCTCTATCCACTCATTTCCCTATGAAGAGTTCGTGGTTCGTTTGCCAAGGTCTTTCACAACTCTTACTTTTCTCCCCACCCCTTCTTCATCAATCCTTCCTTCATTTCCCTATCCTCCATTTCCCAATCAAGGTTACCTGTCTTCTCCTTTCCACGGCCATTTTGACTTTTTTCTCTCTCCACCATTTTCTTTATCCATCCTTCCTCCATTTCCCAATCAAGGTTACCTGTCTTCTTCTTTCGGGGCTGTCCTTTTCCCACGAGACTCGCCCTTTCTGTTGCGATGAGTTTCGGTAGGCAAATTGGACGACGATGTCTCAAGGTCGACTGTGTTATTTGAGGGGAAACTGTCTACTAATAGCCTATCAAATTATTCAGGTTTGAACTAGATTCCGTATTTGGCCAGCTATTACTTTTGTCTAGCTTTTAGGAGAACTTGGTGATTGGATGTCAGGGTTTCAACCCACTTCTATTCTTCGTCCTTCTTGAATGAAGGGAAAATTGAAGGAAGAATTCAGTCTGATTGTTCATTTATCCGCTTTTTTTATTGAACGTTCAAAAGAAAAGTTGTCAACAGTTCCTATCTATTATAAATAGGCACTAAAGCTGCGTTTACACCAAAGCTATTAACAAAATGTTTATTTTCCCCTCCTTATAGATTCTATTAGATTAAACCATAGAGAAACAATAGCGTAAGTAGATATCCCATGGTATAGGGCGGTTATGTCGCAACTTTTACTGTTATCTCAAGCCGATTACTGTCGACTATTGTCGATTTTTACTGTTTTGACCGGGTAAGAGTGTATGAACGTCACAATATGAGAGACTACCAGCGTCATAAAGCTTCACAGAAAAGAACTACGTGGACTATCAGCTTGAGATAACAGTAAAAGTTGCGACATAAACGCCCTATACCATGGGATATCTACTGATGCTATTGTTTCTCTATGATTAAACGGAGCTTGACAAACACATATGCACATCATGTGTATGATAAGTTATGTTCAATCTAATAGAATCTATAAGGAGGGAAAAATAAACATTTTTTGTTAATAACTTTGGTATAAACAAAGCTTTAGCTGGTCATAGAATTCAAACAAATCCTAGTCTACAATTAAACGGATGTATTTTGTAATTATTATAATTATATCTGTTGAATTGAAATATTCAAATCAAATCAATTTTTATTCAATTACTGTACATTACTTAAAAAATTACCCTACGGCTCATACTGTATTAAAGGTCATTGAATAGAGTTCTGTGACAAGAGAATTTTCTGCAAACGGGAGTAAAATACAGTACATTCAGAACTCAAGTATAAAATCCTTCATACATCATACTTATTAAAATAAAAACAATATAAAAACTTTTAGTACCTTTTTATTTAAAACTTTAAAATGAAAGGCTACTAAAAGTTTTTTATATTGTTTTTATTTGAATCAAGTAGCCCATATATTATAAGCAAAGTGATTTTATCTTACTTATTCTATTTATATTATTTTTGTAACGTCTGAATATATATAACGTCTTCATAATTATATTTAGTAACGTCTGAATATATTAGGTAACTAGCCGTCAGGCTCGCTTCGCTCGCCATATCCGTCTAGCCAGGGGGCTCCGCCCTCTGGACCCCGACTGGATCGTCCAAGAATGAAATCAGCAGGCTCGCTTCGCTCGCCTGCATTTTTCATTTGAGCATTTTTATCATATGTTAGGACAATCCAGTCGGGGGTCCAGACTAAACGTCTGGCTAAACGGATATGGCGAGCGAAGCGAGCCTGACGGCTAGTAATATAATATTCCCAGGATTGAAGTAGCAGTGCCCAATCAATTTTTCTGCGATAAATGCATTTAAATCTTCAACTTGGTGCCAACCTAACAAAGTCAACTCAACTCAATGCCAACCTGACAAAATTATTAATTTAGTTGCCAGTTAACAACTGTTTCGAAGAGGTACTCTATCTAGATTATAGTTCTATAGTAACATATGATATGGAAATTTCAATTATAATTAAGAGATTGGGAGAAGAAGAATATACATGCTAAAAGACGAACTTTAAACCCTTATAAACAACCCTTAGAGTTAAAATATTGCCAAAAGATTTCTTAGTGCGCCTCTAAAGGGCCAGCTGAACATAACTACCAAATTTGAATGTTTTTGGTCTGGTATATTTTTAGTACTGCGAGTGAGTGAGTGAGTGAGTGAGTGAGTGAGTGAGTCAGTCAGTCAGTCAGTCAGTCAGTGAGTGCCATTACGCTTTTATATATATATATAGATTGTTTATCTTCAATGAGAATACCTTATGTAATTGATTATTTCTTTCTACATTCTATAATGCCTGAATATATCATTGTTTTTCCTCCAATCACAATACATCAACTAATTAATTATTTCTTTCTTTACAGGTGAGATTGGTCTTCAAAAATATACTAGCAGATACGTGAGTAACTATTGTCATAGAGAAACAATAACGTAAGTAGATATCCCATGGTATAGGGCGTTTATGTCGCAACTTTTACTGTTATCTCAAGCCGATTACTGTTGATTATTGTTGATTTTTACTGTTTTGTTGGGGTGAGAGTGTATGAACGGCACAATATGAGAGACTACCAGTGTCACACAGCTTCACGGGAAAGAATTACATGAACTATCGGCTTGAGATAACAGTAAAAGTTGCGACATAAACGCCCCATACCATGGGATATCTAGTTACGCTATTGTTTCTCTATGCTATTGTTGAATAAATTTCACATGTACTCCTTTTCTACGTGAATGCTTTCTCTATTATACCAGTGCTATCTGTTATGAATAGCATATGACTGCTAGTTGACTGACCTATCAACGTGAAAGGCAAGGCTCTCATTGGTCGAGACAAGACACGCCCACATTGGGCAGAGCATTCAAAGTAAATCCTTGAAATAGTATTCTTTATTCTTTATTGATTGATATAATAAGTATACATCATATAAATGATAGGGAGAGGAAAAATAAGGTAACCTTGTGCTATTCCTCTCCCCAATTTAGATATGGTTACACATAGTCCGAAATAGGTTAAGTATTGTAGCTCTTCACTTCGCAAAATTTTCAGACCACTAATATGTTCACAGAGTAAATTTTCAAATTTAGATGCTTCAAAACAAAAAATAGAACAGATATTTCACATTATTATCACTTGAATAGAGAAGATTCATATATTAAAGAAATAATTTTGATAAAGAACCGAAAAAACTGAATAAACAGGCCTTATTCTGTGGTATTAGTATTATAGTTTCTATTAAGACCTCATGTAATGAAAGTTTGAAGTACCTTACAGACAGTGATCAATCTTTCTGTTTCTATTAAATCTAGCAATGTTTTTTTGATTTCATATGATCCTTGTTTCAGTGGATCAACTATCTTGAAGTTGTTCCCCCATCACAATACTAGTAGTTCTGTGAACAGTAGACCTCGCGCTCAGTGAGTTACATTGACCTGTTGTTATTTTTTCTCAAAAATTAATCTTCATCAACATGTGAACGTGGAAGCAATCCAGCTGCTCAACGTGCATGGAGTAAGAAGACTGCAACGCAGAAAGCCACACGAATTAGTTTAGTGCTAAAGTGTTCAATTAGAAGTGCAAAGGCAGAATACTGTATCCTTTTATGCTAAAAATAATCTTTATTTAATCCTTGACCAATGGCTTAACCAATGGGTTTCACCTTCACAAACAATATTCTTATCAATTTCAAAATAGAATAGCTTATTAGTCTTTAACTAGGTCCTATTTTAAAAATCAAGAAAAAAATTAATAAATAATTTATTAATTAAAAATGTCTAGAAAAAATCCTAAATAAACATAGAGCTTTCTGTCCTATATCGTACCGTGACGTGTCGTCCCGGAATGTGAGTGTGAGTGCTGTTATCAGGTCTGGCTGCAACTGTCCACAACGTTGATGGAAAGATACAATTTTCAAGATGTTCGATGTTTTTGAACGGGTAGTATTATAGTCAACTGTCTACTAACGTTAAGGGGAAGATACATTTTCAAGATGTTCGATGTTTTTGAACGGGTAGTATTATAGTCCACTAGACAGCTGATTTATGATCTATAGTCTGATTTTTACGGTAATATTAGAATAGATAATAGAAAGATATTGGCGTATGAAGGAGACTCCTTTTTCGTTTTTTATATTTACTGTTCAAGAGTCACAACCTCAATATGCACATCAAAATCAAACTCCTCCACTGCTAAATTTTCTCAATACTCTTCTATGGGATGGAGTCATGGACATTGACCAAGTCAACTGAAAAAAGACTCGAGGCTTTTGAGATGTGGCTGTATAGAAGAGTGTTGAGAATTTCATGTATGGACAGAGTGACCAACAAAGCTGTATTGGAGCGAATGGATAAGGATTTGGAAGTGATGAACATCATCAAGAGCAGGGAGCTTGCATATTTCGGCCATATCAATGCGCGATGAAGAAAAATAAGGCCTGCTGAAAACCGTTTTTCAAGGAAAGATCTATGACAGAAGAGGACCAGGAAGGAGGAGAATATCATGGCTGAAAAACCTGCGTACCTGGCTCTCCAAAACTACAACAGAGCTTTTCACGATGACTGTAAACAGGATATCCATAGTCAGGCTGATCGCCAATATTCGGAACGAATAGGCACTAGCAGAAGAAGAAGTCTACTAACGTTGATGGAAAGATACATTTTCAAGATGTTCGATGGTTTTTAACGGGTAGTATTATAGTCCACTAGACAGATGATTTATGATGAATAATAATTCTATAGTCTGATTTTTACTCTAATATTGGCGTATGAAGGAGGCTTCTTTTTCCTTTTATATTATCCTTGAAATGCAAAATTTCCAAAAACCTTGTATATACGTCGACGCGCAATTTAAAAAGGAACATACATAACTGTCAAATTTCATGAAAATCTTTTACCGCGTTTCGCCGTAAATGCACAACATATAAATATTTAAACATTAAGAAAAATGCCAAACCGTCGACTTGCATCTTAGACCTCACTTCGCTCGGTCAATTATAGTTTCTATTAAGACCTCATGCAATGAAATTTTGAAGTGCCTGTACAGTAATCAATCTTCTCTTTTCTGTTAAATCTCGCAATGTTGTTTGACTTCACATGATCCATGTCTCAGGGGATCAACTATCTTGGAGTTGTTTCACATCATTTATATATTATTATTCCACACTCTACTAGACACATCAAAAACATTGAACACCTGTTCCAAACTCATGGGGATCGATCAAAATTATTACGAAATTCTTTGGCAATTCTCCCACTCCGAATTTCAGCCCAATTGAACGAAACAAATAGAGAACAAATTTAGCAGAAAGTTTGAATGGGATTTGTTGATAAATAGTTTCGGGTTACAGTGTTAGAAGCGAGGCCTTTTCAATTTAAATTCTGACACCGTTGCGGCTATTTTGGAATTTGAAATTAATTGGTCGATTTAAAAATAGAGCGGCTGGGTTGAGTGTGGGAAAAACTTGTGATGGACTATTTTTCGCTCAAAGGAAGGTCAAGATGAATTAGAGTCGTTTATCTTATTAGGCCCAGTTAATGTGGTGTTTTGACGGGGTTAGGTTCTTGAAAAAATAGTGTCAGTTTTTCATTTTGATGATATTTTGAAAGCTTTATGCGTAGACATTAGACAGGTTCGCACCTTCTGAAGAAACATATTTTTTGGTCTTACTGGAATTCAACTAGTGTAGATTTAAGATAGTTCATGTACTTCAAGTCTCCATTAATTTGGAGACTCATTGACTTATTATTGTCACCTTCTCTATTTGAAGACCCAGTATTATATATCCACTTCTCTATTTGAAGACTCTTTGATGAGTTAAATAAATAAATGTTTATTTAATAAAATTAGTAGAATTGATGGTGATGTTGTGAAATCTCTCCATAATAAGAAAACAAAGATATTGTCAAATTTCATGAACTATCTATGACCTGTCAGCTATTGTTTGTTTATGGTATTGTTCTTGGAGATCACATAAAAAATTGAACACGCAAATAGAAAGTGAGAAGAAGAAAATAAATTTTTACTTTCCTTGCCCTATTACCATAGGTAAGGAAAGTATTGCTTTCCGAAAAAAATTAAGGTACCCCAATTTCTATAATTCTATACGTTTCAAGTTCCCCTGAGTCCAAAAAAGTGTTTTTTGGGTATTGGTCAGTATGTATGTATGTATGTATGTGTGTGTGTGTGTGTATGAGTGTATGTGCGTTTGTGTACACGATATCTCATCTCCCAATCAACCGAATGACTTGAAATTTGGAACTTAAGGTCCTTACACTATAAGTATCGGACACGAACAATTTCAATCAAATGCAATTCAAGATGGCGGCTAAAATGGCGAAAATGTTGTCAAAAACAGGGCTTTTCGCGATTTTCTCGAAAACGGTTCAAACGATTTTGATCAAATTTATACCTAAAATAGTCATTGATAAGCTCTATCAACTGCCACAAGTCTTATATCTGTAAAAATTTCAGGAGCTTCGCCCCATCTATGCAAAGTTTGATTTTAGATTCCCAATTATCAGGCTTCAGATACAATTTAAACAAAAGATATCAAGTGGAAAAGATTGAGCATGAAAATCTCACATTTTCACCTAAAATTTGAAATGAGCTCGAAATTCGAGAAAATGTTATTATTTCAATTGCAAACTGTTGATTTTATTAAATCATTCACTATGAAGAGATAGCAGACATCGTGTGTATCCAGCGTTATTGTCCTGTCACCAGCTGGCTTGGATCTTTGAATAGTAGAGTTGAGATGCGCGTGAACACTAGCGTCAGGTGATAAATTTTCATAACGGCAAGGAAAGTTGTGTGAGTGCGCCACACCAGATTTTTGGTGATTGAAATGATTTATTACATACTAGCCGTCAGGCTCGCTTCGCTCGCCATATCCGTCTAGCCAGGCCCCTGGACCCCCGACTGGATCGTCCAAAGATGAGATCAGCGGGCTCGCTTCGCTCGCCTGCATGTAGACCTCAGCGGAACCTCTGTACTGAATTTGAACGTATTATGTCAATTTGATCTCGGAAAACACCTGTTACTATATCGGCGTATCTTTGGCGAACAAAATTCTTCTACCTCAGAGATCAAATTGACATAATATTTTTTTTAAATATATTTCCATCAATTATTGAAAAAGGTGAGGAAACGCAGAAAAGCTGAGAAAACTCTAATTTTAGGCGTATCTTTGGCTAGTAATATAATATTCCCAGGAATAGCTCTGATTAAAGTAGCAGTGCCCAATCAATTCTTCCGCGATAAATGCATTTCGATCTTCAACTTGGTGCCAACCTAACAAAGTCAACTCAACTTAATGCCAACCTGACAAAATTATTAATTTAGTTACCAGTTAACAACTGTTTCGAAGAGGTACTCTCTCTAACTCTCTATATTAACATATGGTATGGACATTTCAATTATAATTTTAAGATATTGGAATAAGAAGAATATACATTCTAAAAGACGAACTTTAAACCCTTAAAAACACCCTTAGAGTTGAAATATCGCCAAAAGATTTCTTAGTGCGCCTCTAAAGGGCCAACTGAACTTACCTACCAAATTTGAACGTTTTTGGTCTGGTAGATTTTTAGTTCTGCGAGTGAGTGAGTGAGTGAGTGAATCAGTCAGTCAGTCAGTCAGTGCCATTTCGCTTTTATATATATAGATCAAGGTAGATGCGTTGAATCTACCTAAACTAATAAACTAATCCTTAAATTAGTTTTTTTGTCAAGTCCAGTGCAAAGATAAACACAAGTTGATGTATCCTCTCCTATAGAAATATACTATTGTTGCAAATGTTTAGGAATATTCTGAAGTACATTTAGTTTCTATTGCAATTTCCCTGTTTCGAAATACCCATGGGGGAAATTTCGAATTTTGGGGCGTGAAGCAAGCAACAAGAGAGTTTCTGTTGCCCCTCTCTCAGTTTTGGGGGAACACTTGACTCAAAATCGATAGCTACCCCCCCCCCTACCCTTGCCCCACTCTTATAAATTCCCCAGCGTTTCCGACACATTTTGAAAGCGTATCAACATCACTTCCTATTTCCTTCTATTCCTTCTTCCCAACTTCCTATTCCGACCTCTTACACCTTTCATCTCATCCTTTCTTCTCCTTCTTCTTCTTCTTTTTCTTCTCCTCCTCCTTCTATTCCTCCTTCTTCTCATC
This sequence comes from Nilaparvata lugens, assembly GCF_014356525.2. Classification (NCBI taxonomy): domain Eukaryota; kingdom Metazoa; phylum Arthropoda; class Insecta; order Hemiptera; family Delphacidae; genus Nilaparvata; species Nilaparvata lugens. The sequence goes on along the minus strand of NC_052515.1, from coordinate 33,509,456 downwards.
CTCATCCTCCTCATTTTCCTCCTCCTTTTCCCAATTTACTATTCCGACTTCTTACCCCTTTCCTCTCATCCTTTCTTCTTCTTCTTCTTCCTCTCCTTCTCCTTCTTCTTCCCCATCCTCCTCCTACTTCTCCTTCTCCTCCTCCTGATCCTCATCCTCCCCCTCCTACTTCTCCTCATCCTCATCCTCCTCCTCCTTTTCCTAATTCACTATTCCGACCTCTCACCCCTTTCCAAACATCCTTTCTTCTTCTTCTTCTTCTTCTTCTTCTTCTTCTTCTTCTTCTTTGTCTTTTTCACCCTTCTTCTTCCTCCTACTTCTCCTCATCCTCATCCTCCTCCTCCTCATCCTCATCCTTCTTTTCCTAATTCTCTATTCCGACCTCTCACCCCTTTCCAAACATACTTACTTCTTCTTCTTCTTTGTCTTTCTCACTCTTCTTCTCCCTCATCTTCCTCCTCATCCTCCTCCTTTTACCAATTTACTATCCGACCTCTTACCTCTTTCCTCTCATCCTTTTTCTTCTCCTTCTTCTTCTTCTTCCTCTTCTTCTTCTTCTTCTTCTTCTTCTTCTTCTTCTTCTTCTTCCTCTTCTTTTTCTTTCTTCTCATTTTTTTCTTCTTCTCCTCCTCATTTCTTCTTCTTCTTCTCCTCCTCCTCCTCCTCCCACTTCTCCTCCTTGTCCTTCTTCTCCTCCGCCTCCTTATCTTCTTCCTCCTCCTCCTCTTCCTCCTCCTCCTCCTTTTCCTTCCCTTTCTCCTTCTTCTTTCCTTCACTCCTCTTCTATCTTCCTCTTCCTTCCACTCTCATCACTCGTATATCTTCATCCTCCAATTTCGGCTCTCGATAATTCTGAATTCTGATCACGTCGTTGTAAGTTCTATAGCAAATTGGCACTCATGCACTGAATTTTAAACACCTGCACTACTCTGATACAAACATATAACATACTAGTGTTTCTCGTAGATTTCTATTAGTTTCCGATTGTCATAGATACGTTTGAGCTCTACGAACTGAATCAAATAGAATTCCATATCTCCGATAGTCTTCAATACACGTTTGAACACTTCAATTGAATCACTTGAATTTTATTTCATTTTTCAGTAATGAGGGCACGATCTAGGAATTGTAGTTTCTTCTTTAACAATTTTTTTCATTTTTCATCTCACTGACCACCTATGAATTTTATTTAATTTTTCAGTAATGAGGGTTAGATGAAATCACTATCAACCAAGGTGTTAGACAAGGGTGTAGTCTATCACCCACTTTATTTAATATATATGTGGACCACATTTTCCGAAAATGGAAATGTAAAGTAGATTTAGGAATTGATATTGGTGAAGGTGTGTACCTGAATGCTCTGTTGTTTGAAGACGATTTGTGTGTAGTACAGGAGAACGAAAATGACCTCCAAAAATCAGTTCATATCCTGCATGAAATTTGTAAAGAATATAATTTCAAGATATCAAAGGAGAAAACCAAAATCATGGCTTTTAAAGGAAAGTACCCAATAAGATCGAAGATTGTGATAGACAACAAGGTATTGGAGCAGGTGTCTCAGTTCACATATCTGGGTTGTGAAATTAGTTATAAAGATGAATTGGATGTAGAGAAGAAGGTAGGAAGATTCCAAATGATTTGTGGAAGTATCAGTAGGACATTGGGAAAGAAAGCTACCACAAGCATGATAATGAAATTTTATAAGACAATGGCAGCTCCACTACTACTCTATGGTAGTGAATCGTGGGTAACATCAAAGTCACTTGAGAGTAAAGTGCAGGCAGCTGAGATGAGATTTCTTCGCAGAACTAAGGGCTATGACAGAAGAGATCAGGAATGAGGATATACGGAAAGAGCTGAATATCTTCTGCCTGAATGAGAGAGTTGCATCTTATCGTCAGCAATGGAAAGAGCATGTGGAACGAATGTCAGCTGATAGGCTTCCTCAAAGAATTTTCAAGTATAAACCGGTAGGCAAAAGAGACATAGGCAGGCCACGAAAAAGATGGCAATGATCATTATATTTATTATAAAATAAAAACAGTAGATTGTAGTGATGCTTATGATGATATTACATTAGATTATATTGGTGTTATTAATTTACAGATTTTATTTATTATTATTTTTTATTCTAATTACAAGCTGAATGTGAGTCGGAACAGGCAATAGCCTAATCCCTGATTGAAAGAAGAAGAAGAAGAAGTAATGAGGGTGCGATCTAGGAATTGTAGTTTCTTCTTTAACAATTTTTTTTTAATTTTTCATCGAAATAATTTGTATGGGTAGAGTGAGATACATGTCAAACCTTCATCATTGTTTGAATGAGGAAGATTCATTTTTTTCAATGAATTCAGGTAATTTGAATTGAATATCACTCACTATAGTGAGTGTGTGAAACTGCGTACAGACTTGATCGCCACGAATACGTGCATTTCACTTTTCGTCAGCTGATTATATCTGTATTTGTACAGAAAAAGCAAGGTACAAATAATTTATTAAGGTTCAGAATCTCATTTGTGAAAGAATTTTATTTTTATTTTCACCTATCAAAGTGGTAAAATGAGGTGTAACTTATCTGTTAGGTTGAACACTACAGATTGATTTAACTATTCCTATAAATTATTAACGATTCACGTTAATATTAACGTTAATTATTAACGATTCACGATTCACATTGAATGAAAAAGACTAAGAAATTGTCAAAAACCACATATTTGTCTATGGGGGTTAATTCTGTTAATTCTATTGGGGTTAAATCTGTTGTCTTTTGACAATTTCTTAGTCTTTTTTATTCAATATGAATAATTACCACAATATCAACTTCTCAACTACAGCACAAGAAGATTCACGATTCAACGATTAACGTTGATTATTAATCAACGATTCACAAACACTACTCAAATCCTCATCTTTCTCACCGAAATTTGTTGCAAAGAAAGATACATGTTTTTAAACTATATTGAAATTCATTCAATGACATTCATCATATTGTAATAATGGAATGCAATTGTAATCCCATTGTTTTAAATGGAAAATGTAACCGTGGTTCAAAGAAATTTATCCAATTGTTTTACCAGTGAGGATAGAATGTAATTACATTCTATGTAATGTAATTACATTCTATACTCTCTGGTTGTTACAGTGAGTGTCACCTCCATTTCCCTCTGCTTTTTCAGGATATTCCGTTTCACATTTTGTGAAAGCTTTCTCATGAGGGGGGCAGATTGACAGCGTTGTTCCATTTTGCATTTTATTATTAGTCGACGAGAACAAAGCGAGAAATAGAAGCGCAATTTCCTTTGTTCTCCGTCCTGGTCTGGGGGAAGCTGTGTTAGAGGGGTGGGGTGGGGAACAAGATATGCTAGGGGAAACTGCGTATGACGTTTCCTTCATCCCCTCCCCTACCGTCAACCCTTATCATTTGAAGCATTGTTTCTATTGTAACAGATTTGTTAAGCAATATGCTACTACTTGTTTTGTCTAATTGATATGATAAACCATATGTTTTCGTTGTCATTGATTCATTCATAAATATCAAATGTTGTTGATCCGTTACTAGTAGAAAGTCATGTTCAATTTTATTTGATTAAAGCTCTACAAATGAAGAGTTTACTTATTTCAATTTAATCAAATAAAATGCCGACAAAGAAAAAGACGTTCGAAAATTTCTTAGAAGGAACGACAACCAAAGACAAAATGAAAATATTGGTAAACTTCTTATCACCTGCTTTATACGAAATTGTGGAAAGCTATACTTCATATGAAGAAACTATATCCATGTTGGAAGATATGTTCGTTAAACCAAAGAACGAAATTTATGCACGATACTGCCTTGCTAATGCAAAACAACAAATAGGTGAGTCCATTGATCACTACTATTCTGAACTAAAAAGATTAAGCTTATCATGTAACTTCACTAGAGTGTCAGCCGAAGAAAACAAAAACGAGCATATTAGAGATGCTCTTGTTTCAGGGTTATGTTCTATTGAAATTAAAGAGAAACTTTTTCAACAAGGAGATTTGAGTCTACAAGAAACCGTTTCCCAAGCACGTGTTCTTGAATCCGCAAAAACATATGCCGACTCCTTTAAAAGTACTTGTTATACAAACTCTGTTGAAGAAAATAAAAACATAAGCTTGAGTGAATCTTTCTCAGATGTTAATGCTGTAACCCAAAATCGACAGGCAATTGTAGAGAAATCCGTTCAATGCCAACGTTGCGGATATAAAAAACACTCAAATTCTCAAGAATGTCCTGCAATAGGAAAGACTTGTCATAAATGTTCCCGAATTGGACACTTTTCCCATGTGTGTAAAAGTAAAACGCTCAAAGAAAAACTAACTACGTCAACTATTACTGCAGCTGGTATAGCCAGTAATCTTTCTAAAGCTACAATTATTGTTTCGGTGAATGGAATAAATACACCAGCTCTTATTGATACCGGAAGTGTTGCCAGTTTTATTGATGAAAAATTTGCAAAAACAAATAAATTTAAAACTGCATCAGATTCTTGTTTTATAAGATTTGCATCTGTTCAACATAACACCGCTACAAAAGCATATGTTTATAGCAATATTGTGTACAAAGGAAATGAATACAACAATATTAAACTCTTGGTATTAAAAGAATGCTGTTGCAATGTGATACTTGGTCACGATTTTTTGATGAATCACTCTACAATAAGTTTAGCATTCAATGGTAATAAACAGCCTCTTGTAATAGATAATAATTCTACAACCACACCACCCTTGAAAGATTGCCTCTTGGTGGAGGCCATGATAAAACCATGTTCCCTTTTCAATGACTTGACTCCCGATTGCCACCCAATAACTACCCGATCCAGAAGACACCCACAAGATGACTATGAATTCATGAAGAATGAGGTCAATCGCCTCCTTACAGAAGGAATAATTGAGGAAAGCCAGTCCAGTTGGCGTGCCCAGCCTTTCATTGTAACCAATGGACAGAAGAAACGAATCGTCATAGACTATTCACAGACTATTAATAAATTCACAAATTTAGACGCATACCCTCTCCCATTGATCGAAGATCTTGTAAACACAATTGCCAAGTACAACATTTTTAGTACTGTAGATTTCAAGTCAGCTTACCATCAAATACCGATTCTTGAGAATGAACGACATTACACTGCCTTTGAAGTAGGCCGAAAACTTTATCAGTTCAAACGAATACCATTCGGAGTAACCAATGGAGTAGCTGCCTTCCAACGTACAATAAACGGACTTATAGAAAGAGAGAATTTGAACGACTGCTTTGCCTATTTGGATGATGTTGTCATTTGCGGTTCAGATCAAGAAGAACATGACAGAAATCTTAAGAAATTTCAACAAGTAATTGAATTGTATGGCTTGACTATAAATGAAGAAAAATGTAAATTTTCAAAAAAATCATTGAAGTTCCTTGGGTATGAGATAAAACATGGAGAAATTAAACCTGACCCAAATTAAGCCTTGCACCACTCATGAACTTTCCACCCCCAAGAAATGCTAAAGAAATGAAACGACTCATGGGATTACTGGCTCATTACTCCCGATGGATTAAAAACTTTTCTCAAAAGATTCACCCCCTTGTCCACATACAGAAATTCCCTCTATCTCAAGATCAGATGGAAACTTTGGAATTGTTGAAAAATGAAATTGCTTCCGCGGTACTGCTCTTTGTTGATGAAAATGTACCATTCATAATTGAGACAGATGCATCAGATTTTGCAATTGGTGCAACATTAACACAAAATTCTCGACCAGTAGCCTTTTTCTCACGAACTTTGTCCCAAAGTGAAACCAGGCATTCAGCTGTTGAGAAAGAAGCCTATGCCATTGTGGAGTCTATAAGAAAATGGAGACACTATTTACTACGAAAACAATTCACTTTGATCACTGACCAAAAATCAGTCACATTCATGTTTGGCACTCAACACAATAGAAAAATAAAAAATGAAAAGATACAAAGGTGGCGCCTAGAATTATCTGAATACAAATTCAACATAGTCTACAGACCTGGAAAAGAAAATGCACCAGCTGATGCACTCTCTCGTATATGTATTACAGCTGGTTGTTCAACATTGAACTCAGCTTTGGCAAAATACCATGATGAACTTTGTCACCCTGGTGTAACTCGTTTCTACCACTGGCTCAGAATGAAAAATCTCCCCTATACTGTAGATGATGTAAGGAAAATTTGCTCCAATTGTGCAATTTGCTCTGAAATAAAACCACAGTATATGAAGACAAAAGGAAATCTCATAAAGGCAACAAAACCTTTTGAACGAATTAATATGGACTTCAAAGGACCCGTACAATCAAAAACAAGAAATAAATACCTACTGGTGATGGTTGATGAGTACTCAAGATTCCCTTTTGTATTTCCTTGTCCAGACATGACTGCGAGAACAGTCATAAATTGCCTGGTCTCATTAATATCAATGTTTGGCCTTCCAAGCTATATTCACACAGACAGAGGAACATCCTTCATGTCAACTGAGTTGAAGAGCTTTCTTGGCTCAAAAGGGATAGCAACTAGTAGATCAACGCCTTACAATCTGAGAGGGAATGGTCAAGTAGAGCGATATAATGGAATTATATGGAAAGCAATAACACTAGCTCTAAGATCACAAGGACTTGATTCAAATCGATGGGAGGAAGTGTTGCCTGATGCACTTCACTCTATTCGATCTCTTTTGTGTACTACAACAAATTGCACCCCTCATGAACGAATGTTCCTACACATGAGATCCTCAACAAATGGACAGTCACTACCATCTTGGCTAATGAGCCCAGGACCAGTTTGGCTGAAGAAAATGAACCAAAATTCAAAGCAAGATTCATCAGTAGAAGAAGTTGAATTGATTGAGGCAAACCCAGAGTATGCTCACATTCGTCGCCCTGATGGACAAGAGTCCACTGTGTCGCTCCGTCATCTTGCCCCTAAGATAACACGAAAATCTAGCCGGGTAGAATGATATGATAAACCATATGTTTTCGTTGTCATTGATTCATTCATAAATATCAAATGTTGTTGATCTGTTACTAGTAGAAAGTCATGTTCAATTTTATTTGATTAAAGCTCTACAAATGAAGAGTTTACTTATTTCACTAATAAAGGTATTTTTGTCATAGTCATTCAATCTCAGCTGTTTTCCGCATGCATGAAATCAATCCGGTAAACAGCTGTTCGCAGAACAAATAAAAATTTGATTCTCATTACAGCATGCTCTACTGTAATGAAACCATATGTTTTCTTTACAGTCGAGTATGTTTCCTATAGTGAGGTCCACGTTATAATTACAGTGTAGGAAGATAGAAGAAAAGGGTTGCCAGATCTCAGCCTTGCCACCCAAACAGCTGATACTGGTATATCTGAGAATTTAACTGTTCATTATTGTTGAAAATAGTAAATATATTTTTCCTCCACCTACTGTCTAAAGTACTTACTTTACTCCCTGAAACATAATACTAAAGTGTCACTTTTTCGCTCTCGGTAGTAAAAAACAGAAAAACTCCCTAGGGAGGAAAAGTGACTCAATTTAAATAACATGGGAAGCATCTCTTTTTTAAAACTTATATTGTAATAGTTTAGAAGGTCTAAGCTCAGATGAGAAAGCATAATAGAGGTGTATGTCATTGAGTCAACTGAATTCAATACCACAACCAGTGATCGACTCATGAAATATATGTTTATAATATTATATTCTTAATATTAGTAGACGATAAAAATGTATACAATTTTAAAAATATTTTATTCTATTCAAAATACCAGCCAACAATATTTTTGATCTGCAATTCAAATCTGAACTGCGTGATCTGGAGTCAGCCATTTTTGGTAGATGCCCATTTGATATAATTGTTACAACTTTTGCCGATAGATAGCGCAATCGGCAGTGCCAATCAGACGACCTGTTTTTAGGTTTCAGATTTTAGGTTATGTTGTTAGGAAACATTGTCACCAATACATAAGTTATTAAAATGATATTATTTGCAGTTTCTATAGAAAAATGTAGATGGAGAAAAATGTAGTGTACATCACGAGCGAAAAATATGTTTTCTCCCTCGGGAAAATTGTTGCCCTCGGCTTCGCCTCAGGCTTCAAACTTTTTCCCACAGGGAGAAAAAGTCGTACTTTTCACTCTAGATATACAAATAACTATTTCCTACAGCTACCTCGGAAACTTGCTGTTCCTGTACTGATTACAATACCCAAAGATTCACTTTTCCGCTCTAGTGCAGGAAAAATTTTTTCCGCACTCCAGATTTGCAACATGGCAACACAAAATAGTTGGTGGGTTATATGGAGGATCAGTGCACGAAAACAAAAATTAAGTTGGTAACAATGACTGTGGTTAGATTTAGATAAGAATCATTTCAATGGCTACCCTACATTTATGATAAAATCCCAATCTAGAAATCCAAAATAATGTTCATCTGAATCATAATTAAATAATCATCATTTACGAATTCTTATCATTCAATAATAAATAATAGTTCTTTTCTATTGATAATTATTATTTCAGTTGCAAGAAATGAGAAAAGTAGCAAATATACATTATGAAATTCGAATTTTTAGGTTAAATGATTACCGTTTGATATTCATATAGATAAAAATAAAAAAAAAACATAACAATACTACAATAAAATATTCTCTGTTGTCTATGTTATTCTCATAAATATTTTTCGGTTTACTTTGAGCATTTTTCTCGGTAATTTGAGCAAAAGTCTAAATTTCTGAATCCTGTTCCAGTACTTTTAAGCTGGATGAAACAAACTTAGGTACGATTCTTCCTGATAGGTTGCGCGCTTGTTGGTTCAGCCATCTTGCAGCCATCACAATCAGCTGTTGGCGTGTATTTTGAATGCGAATTTCTTGTTCTATCTGTATTTTTTCTGATTCTTGAATGGATAAAAATGAGAACTCTGGCTGAGAATTTTCAACTTCAATTGGACACACACAAACATTTGATGGATTTCAGCCATCATTTTACCCATAATCAACCACTTCTCATATTCAGTAGTAACTGTAGGAAAAGTTTAATGTGAAATATGTTAGCGAAGCTCCTCTGCTGCACTCAAGAAGCCATTCCACCCTCACCTACGGCTCGGGCGTAAACATGTCTTTCAGTGCAGCAAACTGTCACTTTGCGCTCTAGTTGCACAAATAACTGTTTTGAAGATGTAATAATAAATTTTCATGATTGAGATTGAATATTTTGTCAATTAGTTGAATTTCTACTCTGTTGATAAACGATGTGGCAACATCGCAAAGCGTGAAAGAGATAGCGCTATCTGCTTTGTTGAACGATAGACAAGAATAGCAACACCATTGCAAATCACACACTGCCATTATAACGTGGACCTCACTATAGTTCCGAAATAGCAACAGCAAAACTGCTACAAAAAAAAACATATTCAGCGCTCCAGGTGGAAGTTTTGTCAACTTCCACAAAATTCCTGATTCGGAATTCCCAAACTAGGTTATGTTTATAGAATGCATGTAGTAAATCACCAGCACAAGCAGGTAATGTTTTCTATTTCTCAATTATTATTCTTCTTGAGATTGTTATGACAAAAAATAGTGTACATTACTTGGACGTGAATGTCTTTTTCAGTGCTCGAATGAAATTCTAGTCTCGGTTAACGCCTCGACTAGAAACATCACTCTCGCCTGCAAAAGGCTTCTTCCCGTCCTTGTGACTTAAGATACTATTTCTCTAAAACGGGCATATACACTGATACTGATATGTGTGAACCCGCCTTAATTCGGTGTTCGGGAAGACATTGTGCACCAAGTACTCCATTTCCATAATTCTAGTGCACAGTGACTTTTCAAACTCTATAGAATCTTCACTGAATTTCCTTGCTCTTGAATCCTTTTTGATTGCGATACTCGTACCTCTAATCTCCCCCAAAATGTTTCGTTGGATTGCAAAATAAATCAAGCAAATCGGATTGAGATGAATCCCCCTCTATGTTCCCTGTTGTATTTGAACATATCTGAGCTTGGTTCTGTCACTCTGAGTGAGGGGATCAATCGTTACCAGGAAGACGGTACGTCTGAAATCGCGTAGGTAGGTCAGTCAGGTTGAGCTCCCTTCCTCTACTTCCCCCACCAATTCGCTACCCTCTTTCTGCGACGCATGTAGGGAAAGGTTCAGGATCATTTTCCCCCTCACTAGGGCGTTACTAGGTCAGTCCTGCGCCCTTGATCCCTAATTCCCATTCCCCTTCGCACTCTGTTCCTCTCCTTTTTCCTATTTCCTTCCTTCGATTTTATAGTTTGTATTGATTTTATATATTATATAATTGTATCTAATCAAAGATATATATTTATGACACTATTCATTGTATACACTGTACAAATTTATGAATAAAGAAATTATGATATGATATGATATGATAGTCTTCAGTTGAACGTAATTCAGTTAGAATAGAAAGTATATTGCTTCCAATGGAATTGAGTTGTATCAAATCTAAAGGTGCATTTTCGTTTGTGCGTAAATTTCAGCAGTTGACGACGACAAACATTGTTGACATTCATATTGTCCAAATTTCAAGTGTGCTAAAACAGCTGATCAAATAACTTTTCATTATTTTTGCTTATTATTCAAGAATCAAAACATTTTTAATAATATCAACATATTGCCATTAAAAAGTATTAAAAGTTATAAACGCAACCTCCCCCATTAAAACATAATTGAACATATTCTTCTAGGTTATTTAGAGAAATTGAAATCTACCCAATCCGAGATCCTCGCCCTGTCGTGGTCGACGACTGAATTTACGCATAAACGAAAACCCAACTTTAGTCTGTTTTACTGTTGGATGAGATTACTTTTATTTTCAGGGTTTGATCGATCGTATTTCACGTAGATTGTTTTTGTTGGCCTGATTAAAAAACTTATGATATACCGGTATCAGTTATATCCTTTATAGAGGGTAGTGGGTTGACAGAGAATCGGCAACACTGTCCTCCTATCTTCCTCTACTGCCATATAACGTGGACGTCGTAGACCTTAGATACCATTCAACAGAACATGAGCTCCCTATCTCCCACTCTATCAATCTTTCAATTTCAATAAATTGAAACGGTTCAAACAACGCAGATAAGATGACAAATTTGACATTGTTGCAAGCGTTAAATATTCACTTCCGTTCAGCTAATTAAATAATGAGATTGAATTATTTGTTCAAAACACGTCATGTTGTACTAATTGAAAATAATAAGCTGTCATTTAGGGATTTACGTTAAGATGCTGTATGGTGAAATATTGACTGTCATAAATCTCTATATATTTCAAGTAATCATGCACACTAGAAAGAATCTCCAGAGCTTGAATAAAAGATCCAATATTCATGCTTATAACACCAGGAAAAAATACCTCATTGATATTCCATATCAACGTCTTGTCATAAGCATGAAACAGTATGACAGCATGGGCTTGAGAATGGATATCAAATGTTGTGAAAATTTTGTTATTTTTAAAAAATTACTTTTTGAGTGGCTGGTTTTAAGACCTTTCTATTGTTTGACAGAGTTTTTCGATTCTACTTTATGTAATTTATTCTAATTTGTGACTTTAAACTATTGCTTTGACTCTATTATTTTGTAATTGTATTACTAAGACTTTGTCAATTACCTATATTGGTCTACGACAATAAAATCTATTTATTTATTATTTATTCATGCTATCAAACTTCTATGGATATTAAGGTGCGTACAAATATACGCGCCGCGAACATGAGCAATAATTCACTTTTAATCAGCTGACTATATCTGTATTTTTACAGAAACGGTAAGATAGGCTACAGATAAAATAAGCTTGGCATCAGCTGATTAAAAGTGAATTGCTCATGTTCGCGGCGCGTAAATCTGTACGCACCTTAACGCAAAACTCGGAACTCCTGACCGCGCTCTGTGTGCCGGCATTTTAGAAAGTTTATTCTAATATTGCATAATCATATTAATCTTATTAAATAATATTTTCAATTTATATAAATATAGAATGGAATATTAGTACAGTATAATGAATCATAATCATGTAAATGAAATGGAATATTAGTACAATTGAATCATGTATGACAGGACGAAATAAATTTACAGACTTTTCCAGGATTTTAATTCTTGTTCAAAAGCTAAGTAGGCTACATTGGAAAATCATCATTAGCTTACACATTTAAACTGAAACTATTAGATAAATTTAAGCGATATTATAATAATGTTGTCTATTTAAATTAGAACTTTTGTGAACGTTGTACATTGCTAATTCTTTTCAAGTCAGAATCTTAATTCCTCAATTAGACCAGTCCTTCTACGATTCCTTTTACATCCATGACCAGTTTACTGTATAGATGGCAAGTCATACTGTCCTTGTGCGCATCAAAATATTCCTCTACTCCTACTGAGTAGAATGGCTTCTTCAGCCAGATCTCAATTAAATTTCAGAAAAGAAAAAAGATTGTCGCGATTAATCCGCGATTCACAAATAGTATCTGGCAATGATGTCGAATCAAATACTATTATATTCGATAGAATAGCATACTTCTCTTCTTGAGTAAGCAACAACGACTTGCTAACGTTTACAACAAAATCTGTTGCACTGATTGTTAAAAAGCGAATTTTTCTCTTGAGGGAGTTTGCAATAGGATGTGTTGCTATTTGGTCATCACAAATTTTCAACCGTTCAGCTTCGGCAAGAACCCATTTTTCTACGTGTTTGAAAAGTTCTATTTCCTTAGTTGGGTCTATTCTCTTGCATTTCACAATCATATAAATCGTATAAGGCTTGGCTGATAGAAAATCTTTGCTTTTCAGAACATCCCTTGTATTACGTTGCGTGAGTTCAGAACATAGTGCTTCAATGTCTGACCTACCCAAGCATTTCTCATAAACTTTAATTACATCAGAAGGTTTCATTTTTAGTTCTAGGTATTTGATACATTCCTCACAAAGTTTAGGAATTAGGTATTTGTAACCAGCAGCATGAATTGAAATTGCATGATCAATTGAATTGAAGTCTAGTTTGCCTGTATAAATAAACTGTTTCATACCTATGAATCCTTCGGGCTCCAAATCCGTAATTCTGATTATTTTCTCTTCCTTAAAGCCCCCATTGAACATTGCATCGAAAACATCACTAGCGGCAGAAAATTTTGCTTTATTGCCTTTGATTGAAATATTGTAAATATCATTTTCTCCGACTATAAATTGACAATCACTGATGTTTTCACTGTTGTCGGATGAAAAAATGAATAAGTCTTTGTTCTCCTCACATTTATAAAAATTCCAGCTCATTTTGAATACACTGGGTTCGGAAGTTGGTAGAGAAAACTGAGAAAATTGCATTGTTTTGAATCTTGAACTTGATTCAGATCACGGTATATATTTTCATCTAAATACCGTGATTCAGATGACTGTAGAAAATTAATAAATTGTCTTGTTAATCAGCTGGTTCTAAAATCACTTCGAATGAAACACTTTGAGACTAGGACAAACAGCAGCTTCTCTTTGTCTCAGATACAGAGTAACGACCAGCAACGGTCACAGTTATCACAGAGTTATTCAAAAGTATTCTTTGAGCATCGACCAGCTTTGTGCCGACAAGATTCAACTTGCGCATCATAAATGAATATGTTCTGTTCTAGAAAATGAACCACTCTTGTTTATGTTTTGTTCTAAAGATGGCGAATGAATCTAAAGTACCTACTAGTAGTTCTGTGAACAGTAGACCTCACGCAGTATTCTCATCCACAAGTACCTGATTGAAACCATAGACCTTATTATGGAAATACAGCAATAGACTGGCTTCTCCACACATCTGTGTAATCACTTGTCAGTTGATTTATGATGAATAATATCTATAGTCTGATTTTTACTCCAATATTGGCGTATGAAGGAGGCTCCTTTTTCCTTTTATATTATCCTTGAAATGCAAAATTTTCAAAAACCTTATCTATACGTCGACGCGCAATTAAAAAAGGAACATACATGTCAAATTTCATGAAAATCTATTTACCGCGTTTCGCCGTAAATGCGCAACATATAAACATTTAAACATTCAAACATTTAAACATTAAGAGAAATGCCAAACCGTCGACTTGAATCTTAGACCTCACTTCGCTCGGTCAATGATAATAATATAGATGTTGAACGTAGGAACAATTTCGACGACAAACATCCGGTTTCACAAAATCCCGTTGAATTTAAATCATGATTAAATCTAATTAGAACTAATCAGAGAACGATTTACTGAAAATAAGGCTTCTTTGATTGGTTCTTGAAGCATCTAATCGGGATTAAAAGTTAACAGACTTTGTGAAACCGGGTGAATTTCATAATTATCATTATAGCTAGAGACTGATATATCAGTCAAGATTAGCTTAGAGACATCATTATATCATTAAGTGGGTTCAAATCAATTCAAGTGGATAGCATAACCTATAATTTTTATTCATCCATAACTCTACCTTTATTGTATTATCATTCATCTCATCATCATCATCACCTAGGCTTAAAATACTTCTAGAAAGTCGCCTTTGTAAAATATCATAATAAATGAATTAAAGCTAGAGACTTTGCATGACCAAACTTTAGTATCAAATTTCTTTTTTTCGCCATTCTTAAATCAACTTTAATTGAATGAATAAACAATGATTGAAGAAATGAAAGTGATTTCGATTAAGCGCCTAATAAATTGATTGGATTGGTAAAGTCAAGGTCTATGACTCGTAATGTGTTATCTTAGGTCATTTGACGCAAGGAAATATAGTAGTAGAATTAACGTATTGTAATTGAGAGAAATCGGAAAATTACCCTTTCATTGAAAAGGTCTGTTGTTGCGTGATTGATTAGGTTTTGTTGATTGAGTGTTTGTTTTTTTTTAGGTTTTGTTTTGTTGAGATTTGTGAAGGAAAATTCTGGAATGAACTGAAAGTGATGTCTTTATTTCGTCATTGATAGATGAAGGTTACAGGCAAAAATTGTAGAATAATTCTGTTCATGTTTGAGTCAGATGAAAAGTTCAAATTACTGTAATATTGATTGAAATCGATGAATGATGCTGAAAATTGATTGATAAAGAATAACGTATACGTATTTGATCTACACCTTTTACAACTTTATTTGAGAAAATATCATTTGTAATTGACAATAGTCATTTGTATTTGAGAAAACGTCAGATGTAAATGAGAATAGTCAATTGTAATTGAGAAGTCATCACTTGTAATTGAGAATAGTTAATTTTATTTGAGAAAGTATCATTTCAATTTGAGAGCATACGATTTGAAATCGAGAAGTTGTCAGTTGTAGTTGAGAAATGATTTAAAAACTATTCCTCCAGTACTGTACTCATAAAATAATATATAATATATTTAATAATCTAATAAACATTTAGTTTTTAATAAAACATTATTTTAAAGCCCCAAAATCCATTGAATAATTGCTGAATTGTTTGATCAAGAGATTCAGTAGATTGCTGATAAAGTTCAATTGCGCCGTAAACGTAGAGAATTTGATCTTCATCAAGTGCAATGTTTCACAAAATCAAAGACAATCTCAATTATCTTTCGTAAACAGTACAGGGGAAATACTTTCACCAATGAAAATATTAATTTTCCTCCATGCAAAGCATATGAAAGTAATTGGAATACTGTTTACGTAGTACAGTATCCTTTCCTGCTCAAATCAAACCTGTACTGTAGGCTACAGAAGAGTCACGACATGTCAATTGGAAAAAATTCTCCATTTTCAATTGATATCTTCTCATTTAAATTTGACGATTTCTCAAATACAATTCACTATTCTCAATTAAATGTGATGACTTCGCAAATACAATTGACTATTCTTATCTACATCTAACATTCTCTTAATTACAAGTGACTATTCTCAAATACAATTGATACTTTCTCAAATTAACTTGATACTTTCTCAAATAAAATTGGAAAAGGTGTAGTAATGTCGCCAATTCTTCAATATTCATGGATGAAGATATTAGATCCCGTCAGTTGAAGGGATATGAGGATAAAATATTGGAATATGTACGTGTCTACTTTTTTCAAAGCTTTATTTGCAAGTTTTTAACTTAGTCTTTCAAATTGTTCCATTGAGCAATGGAAAGACGATAAATGTATTTTTTCCACTCCATTCTTTGATTGTAACTTTGTCTTTCACTGTTTATTGTCTTCCACTTTTCTCCGTTTTATCCCAATTACTCACATGTGGAAAAGTTTCCATATCTATCCTTTTGATCCCTTGTTATTGAAACATCTTTCCCCTGCTGTTTCCACTTATTGTGAGTGCAATTTATGTGAACAATTCCATTAATCATGTCAGTCTCTCACTGTGTGAAACTTATCCAAACATCATCTCTCAGTTATCAACTACTGTTTCTAAATACAGTTGGTGAGTTGAAACAGTTTACTCAACAAGTCATCCAAGTGGAAACAAGTCAATTTCCACCCTTAAAATCAAGGACAGAGGCGCCATTGCAATTTATTCCAGGCTCAGAGAAAAACACGGCCCCAGCAGCTGTCATATCAGGGTCGCCATCTTGTTTTTCCAGTGAAATTGATTGGTCTATTTGTCCAGTGGTCTGGAAGAACTACTAGGGCGGTTGTGTGCTTTTCCATTAACATCCCTTAAACTTTGGCTTTTCGTAACCTTCCACTTATCATTCCATAAACTGTCATTAGCTCTCGATGTACTATTTTCTCTTTCTAGTAATTTAGTCATTCATAACATTTCCATTGATACGTCACAAGATTTCCTTGAACTTCAAGCTACTTGAGTCGTCACTATTATTTAACTGCATTCTATTCTATCAAAGTAATGAATTTACTTATATTGCATTGTACTTTTGTATTTATGAAGTAATCACATTCCACTCTATAGCCCGGTTGCACAAAAGCCGGTTAAATTTAAATCGTGATTAAAACCACAAGGACCAAGTCAGAGAAGCCGTCTTTTCATAAAAGCCTTCTATGATTGGTTCTAGTGAAATTAAACACGGTTAAAATTTAACCGGCTTTTGTGCAACCGGCGCTATGTGGATGCTGTTTTTTTTTTCTTGGAATTTGAAAATTTGGAAAGGAATACCGGTTCAGATTCTAGGTACAAGTTTAGGACATTATTCTAATCAGACTACTTCAGAATTATTCTAATAAAAGCTTTTGATAAGTTGTGACACCATAGTCAATGTTGATCTCCAATCACTAATATTGAAATAGAAATACATTCCTTTGAAGATTGAATCTTGTTAGTTGTTTTAACTGACCGTATAAAGTTAATCCATTATTTATTTATACCTCGATACATACAATATCATTCTCAACTATGAATGATTGAGAAAGGAACAACAGGCTCAATATTATTAGTTGAATGAGCGAAGCGAATTCTATGTTTCAAGTCAATCGGTGTTAATAAAGTTCATCCATTATTACTTTCCTTGCCCTATTACCATAGGTAAGGAAAGTATTGCTTTCCGAAAAAATTGGTCCCCTGAGTCCAAAAAAGTGGTTTTTGGGTATTGGTGTGTGTGTGTGTGTGTGTGTGTGTGTGTGTGTGTGTGTGTGTGTGTGTGTGTGTGTGTGTGTGTGTGTGTGTGTGTGTGTGTGTGTGTGTGTGTGTGTGTATGAGTGTATGTGTGTCTATGTACACGATATCTCATCGCCCAATTAACAGAATGAATTGAAATTTGGAACTTGAGGTATTTACAATATAAGGATCCGACACGAACAATTTCGATCAAATGCAATTTCATTTTCTCGAAAACGGCTTCAACGATTTCTATCAAATTTATACCTGAAATAGTCATTGATAAGCTCTATCAACTGCCACAAGTCCCATATCTGTAAAAATTTCAGGAGCTCCGCCCCATCTATGCAAACTTTGATTTTAGATTCTCAATTATCAGGCTTCAGATACAATTTAAACAAAAAATTTAAATTGGAAAAGATTAAGCATGAAAATCTCTACAATTAATGCTCAGTAGCATTTTCACCTAAAATTGAAAATAAGCTCAAAATTCGAGAAAATTTGATTATTCAATTGTAAACTGTTGGCAACTTTGATTCTATTAAATCATTCACTATGAAGAGATAGCAGACCTCTTGTGTCTTCAGTGTTATTGTCCTGTCACCAGCTGGCTCAGATCTTTGAATAGTAGACTGGAGATACGCGGGAACACTAGCGTCAGGTGATTTGCATAACGGCATGGAAAGTTGTGTGAGTGCGCCACACCAGATTCTCTGAATTTATAGAGTAATCACATCACATTCCAAATGGTGGCTGGTTAATGTTTTTTGTAGAATTTGAAAAACAGTGAGGGTTGAAATTGTAACAGGTACAGGTTTGGACATTGAATTAAATTGGTGCAGGTTTAGAACCTAATCCCAATATATTTATTGTCCTAATCCCAATCTGATTACATGAAAATTGTTTATTGAATAATGTTTTTGATACGTTGTACCGCCACGGTGAACTTAATAGGAGTCTCGATCTTTGATATTTGTTTTGAATCAAAATATTTGATTGAAGGTTGAAAATAGTTGTTGGAATATTGTAAATATTGATCAGTATCTGTTGAACTGACTGTGACCGTATATAGTAGATTCATTATCATACTGGGTGTTACTTACTTGTTACTTGCTTTGTCTTCTTCGTAGTCAGTGACTAGGGAATCGTCAGCTTTTCTCTCCTTTGGAGAGTTTGAGTCGGCCGCTCTAGTCCGTTGTCCGTCCTTTGCTTGTATCAAACCAAGTAGAAATATCAATTTCCAATAAAAACCTATACCATTTCTTTCATTTTATTTTGTTATTTCAGTTCCAAAAGTACCACAAAGAATTCCGAATTCTAATTTGCATTATAATTTGATAGAAAATTCCACTGTTTGCCTCTATAAATGTGCTCAGTTAACAATCAAAAAGCTAACAAAAAATCTCGAAATAATACAGTTTTGTAGATCCATTCATTATGAGACAGAAAAACAAGTTCCAGACTCCATTACAATATTATGTCCACTGTACAAAGCAGAATCCAAGCATAAATGACAGTTTTCAACCTTGTTCTGTCTCGACATCTGGAAGGTCACTGGTTTTTTTGCTCTGAGTCGTAAAATTCCAGCATTTTAATGTGTGTTTGGCCTTGGATGAGAGAGTGTGTGGTGACTGTTTGCCCACATGTGTGCACTTTTAATGCAGTTTGAGACATACTGCAAATGCTTGGATTGTTTTTAAATTGTTAATTCAAAATACTTTCATTGGTTGATGGTTTTGGATCCTGATGTAGATTTTTATGAATTTGTCTTTGATCAATAATTATTATAATAGAGATATTGTTCCACATCAACTTCATTAGTACTACTTTTCATTACTCTAATCTTAACTTTATTCTAGAATAATTGTTTGTGCGTATTTGAAGTTCAATAATATACAGAGTGTTCCAGAAGTAGTGTCGAACATTTTGGGGTATTGTTCCTGGATGATAGGAGACTACAAATGTCGTATTTTAAGTGTCCAAAACTCAGCGGTTATCCTTATAGCTGCCATTTTATTTTTTTCACTTGGAAAGTTTTATCTCAAGAAGGAAATATGTATTGATCTGAAATTTGGCATGAATATTTATGCTATAAAGACTCAACTTTAAATAATAAAATAAAACTTTTTCGATGTAAATTTTCAAAATGGCGGCCATTTAAAATTTTTGATTGCAAATTTCACGAAAACCGTTCACTTTACAGAAAATTTACAAGACACAAAAAAGTTAGCAAACTTTTAAAGATTTCTTGTAACTTCAAAAGTTAATTTTATTATCATAATTGTCATTATTTAAGCCAATTCAAGTATCAATGTTTGTAGTGAAGTAACAATGATTTAAAGCTATTTTGTTGCTACTCATAATTCGTGTTACTTGAGAATCGTTATACAGATATCTAAATGTTCAACGAAAATTTCCTTCAAATCGCCAGAGAGTCTAGCTCTAACAAACACTTGAAGTGCTGCTCCAAATAAGGTTGATCTCAAGATTTAGTCTGTAGATGTTAGTTGAACTGAGTTCTACTTCCCAATTCTCTGGTGTTCTAAAAAGAAAACAGTGAACAGAATAGGAACTACTCATGATTTTAACTTTTGTCATAATTGGTCTCGACTGATCTGAACTATGTAAACTCTGTTATTGACGTTGACTGTTGATTGAATAATCAAATTAACTATGGCCCGGTTGCACTAAAGCCGGTTAAATTTTCACCATGAATTATTTCACGAGAACCAATCAGAGAAGGCCTTTTTGATAAGACGGCTTTACTGATTGGTTCTCGTGGAATTAATCACGGTTAAAAATTAACCGGCTGTTGTGTAACCGGCACTATACTGAGACCCACGTTATAATGACAGTGGAAAAAGATAGGAGAAAAACGTTGCCGATCCTATGTGTCTTGTCAATGCATTCTATAGACGGTAGCTGATACAGGTTTATTAATGTAATATTAACTGTTCATTCTCGTTTAAAGTATTAATTTTTTTTTTAAGCAAGAAATTATATTTTTCAATAATTTAATAATCAATTCTCATAATTAAGATTGAATATTTTGTTTATTAATTCTACATTGTTAAAAGACGATCTGGCAACAGAGCAAAGCGTGAAAGAGATAGAGCCATCTGCTTTGTTGAATGGTAGACAAGGATAGCAATACCATTTCTAAACAAACACTGCCATCATAACATGGACCTCACTATATGAACACTTGTCCTCCCTTATTATATTACTAGCCGTCAGGCTCGCTTCGCTCGCCATACCCGTCTAGCCAGGGGGGCTCCGCCCCCTGGACCCCCGACTGGATCGTCCAAGAATGAAATCAGCAGGCTCGCTTCACTCGCCTGCATTTTTCATTTGAGCATTTTTATCATATGTTAGAACAATCCAGTCGGGGGTCCAGACTAAAAGTCTGGCTAAACGGATATGGCGAGCGAAGCGAGCCTGACGGCTAGTAATTTAATATTCCCAGGATTGAAGTAGCAGTGCCCAATCAATTTTTCCGCGATAAATGCATTTAAATCTCCAACTTGGTGCCAACCTAACAAAGTCAACTCAATTTAATGCCAACCTGACAAAATTTTATTAATTTAGTTGCCAGTTAACAACTGTTTCGAAGAGGTACTCTATCTAGATTATAGTTCTATAGTAACATATGATATGGAAATTTCAATTATATTAAGAGATTGGGAGAAGAAGAATATACATGCTAAAAGACGAACTTTAAACCCTTAAAAACAACCCTTAGAGTTAAAATATTGCCAAAAGATTTCTTAGTGCGCCTCTAAAGGGCCAACTGAACATACCTACCAAATTTGAACGTTTTTGGTCCGGTAGATTTTTAGTTATACGAGTGAGTGAGTGAGTGAGTGAGTGAGTGAGTGAGTCAGTCAGTCAGTCAGTGAGTGAGTGCCATTTCGCTTTTATATATATAGATAACATATCTTTCTCCAACTCTCTCTCTCTTCTCTCTCTCTCTCTCCCTCCCTATCTTTTATATATTTTTCTATTTTTATCTTATAATCTTTGTTGTACAGTGTTTTAGTTTTACTTAGAATTGTATTGGAGGGTTAAGTGTAAGAGAGGGCCGGCTGCGCCCTAACTTCGCCCTCCTAGGTTTTTAATAAAGGCAGCAAATCGATCAATCAATCAATCCCTACTCACTCTTTCTCACCCATTCTCCCTCCGTCTCTCTCACGCTTCCCATTCAACTCTTTGCTGATCGTATCAACTGGTCTCACTATTTATTTATTATTTATTTATTAGATAGAACAAACAATACAATGATCGGAAAAGAAAAAAACAGGCTATTGCCCAAAACTTCTCCAATCTCCCAATTTAGTTTCAAATTATAGTATATTCTTATATAATCAATATCAACACTATAGTATTCTCCCAGCACCTGTTGGAAAAGTACGCTATTATGAACTTAGCACTAGATGTCATGAAGTGTAGCTACCATGCTCTGATAAAAATTATGAAAAGAGCTTGAAAGAATAGTGTCCAAACTGTAACATGATATTTGGATGTCACCTGCTACTCGATACAGTTATGTTTATGCACTCTAGTAATTCTTCTACATGTTTACATGGTCTGTTGATTGAGCTTACATGAGCTGAACACGTGTACGATAAAATTGGTCTTGAGTATTGAGTGGTGTTACAACTATCCAAAACTATAGTGAGGTCCACGTTATAATGGCATTGTTTGATTAGCAATGATGTTGCTATCCTTGTCTAGCGCTCAACAAAGCGGATAGCGCTATCTCTTTCTCGTTTTGCTCTGTTGCCAGATCGTCTTTTAACAATGTAGAATTAATAATCAATTAACAGAATATTCCATCTTAATTATGAAATTATAAAAAAATATAATTTATTATTTTAAACGAGAATGGACAGTTAATATTTCATCAATAAACCTGTGTCAGCTACCGTCTATAGAAGGCATTGACAAGACTGAGGATCGGCAACGTTGTTCTCCTATCTTTCTCCACTGCCATTATTGACCGAGCAAAGTGATGTCTAAGATTCAAGTCGACGGTTTGGCATTTCTCTTTTAATGTTTAAATGTTTATATGTTGCACATTTACGGCGCAACGCGGTAATAGATTTTCATGAAATTTGACAGGTATGTTCCTTTTTTAATCGCGCGTCGACCTATATACAAGGTTTTTGGAAATTTTACATTTCAAGGATAATATAAAAAGAAAAAGGAGCCTCCTTCATACGCCAATATTAGAGTAAAAATCTGGTGTGGCGCACTCACACAACTTTCCTTGCCGTTATGAAAATTGATCACCTGACGCTAGTGTTCCCGCGCATCTCAAGACTCAAGTCTACTACTATTCAAAGATCTGAGCCAGCTGGTGACAGGACAATAACGCTGGAAACACACGAGGTCTGCTATCTCTTCATAGTAAATGATTTAATAGAATCAACAGTTGTCAACAGTTTGCAATTATTGAATAATCACATTTTCTCGAATTTCATGCTTATTTTCAATTTTAGGTGAAAATGTTACTGACCAATTAATTGTAGAGATTTTCATGCTCAATCTTTTCCACTTGAATTTTTTTGTTCAAATTGTATCTGAAGCCTGATAATTGGGAATATAAAATCAAACTTTGCATAGATGGGGCGGAGCTCCTGAAATTTTTACAGATATGCGACTTATGGAAGTTGATAGATCTTATCGATGACTATTTCAGGTATAACTTTAATCAAAATCGTTGGAGCCGTTCTCGAGAAAATCGCGAAAAACCCTGTTTTTGACAACATTTTCGCCATTTCATCCGCCATCTTTAATTGAATTTGATCGAAATTGTTCGTGTCGGATCCTTATATTGTAAGGACCTTACGTTCCAAATTTCAAGTCATTCCGTTAATTGGGAGATGAGATATCGTGTACACAGACGCACATACACTCATACACACACACACACACACACACACACACACCACACACACACACACACACACACACACACACACACACACACACACACACACACACACACACACACACACACACACACACACACACACACACACACACATACAGACCAATACCCAAAAACCACTTTTTTGGACTCAGGGGAACTTGAAACGTATGGGAATTTACAAATTGGGGTACCTTTATTTTTTTCGGAAAGTAATACTTTCCTTACCTATGGTAATAGGGCAAGGAAAGTAAAAATCAGACTATAGAATTATTCATCATAAATCAGCTGTCGAGTGATTACACCGATGTGTGGAGAAGCCAGTCTATTGCTGTATTTCCATAAGGTCTATAGTTTCAATCAGGCACTTGTGGATACTGCGTGAGGTCTACTGTTAACATAACTACTAGTAATAATAGATTTGAAATTAATAAAATAATTGATCAAGAATACAAATTACAACGTGTAATAATTTATATAAGTTATAATTTGTATTCTCAATGTATTATTTTATTAATTTCAAAGGGTACTGTAATTCTATCTTATAAATATCACAAGATATTCATATTAAAACAAATTTTGAACTATAAATCAACTGTATCAACTGTAGGACATTACCCTTGGTTTTGTTTGGTTATTGGTTACCACTTGGACTTTGCGTTGATTTACAACTATTATTACAACTCGGAACGTCGCAAAAAAACGTTATTCTCACTTGAAAGCTCAGGACATGTATCCAAGTTTTCAAATGCTGACAGTTTTTGGCACACTTGATCATGAAGTGCTAATTGATGAGAACTTTCAACAGTTGCTTTCTCACTCATGCTCTATAAAACTTGGAATGTGCTCTGAATGACTCAAACATCTAAATGTGTTGTAGATTTTTGGAGAATCTACAATTTTTATTTGCGATTTGTGTTTCCGTGATTGTTGATGTTGAGATGTTCAACAATAAATATTTTGGTACAGATATAATAGAGTTATGGAAGATTCTAGTAGTTTTGTTTTATTTACAGAACTGTAAGGGTATAAACAGAACGGCCAGGTGGATGTGAAAATTTCAGCTCGCTAGCGTTCTTCTATAACTATATCTTCTTTGTTGACCGAGCGAAGTGAGGTCTAAGATTCAAGTCGACGGTTTGGCATTTCTCTTAATGTTTAAATGTTTATATGTTGCGCATTTACGGCGAAACGCGGTAATAGATTTTCATGAAATTTGACAGGTATGTTCCTTTTTAAATTGCGTGTCGACTTATATACAGCTGTCTAGTGGAATATAATACTACCCGTTCCAAAACATCGAACATCTTGAAAATGTATCTTTCCATCATCGTTAGTAGACTTCTTCTTCTGCTAGTGCCTATTCGTTCCGAATATTGGCGATCAGCCTGACTATGGATATCCTGTTTACAGTCATCGTGAAAAGCTCTGTTGTAGTTTTGGAGAGCCAGGTACGCAGGTTTTTCAGCCATGATATTCTCCTCCTTCCTGGTCCTCTTCTGTCATAGATCTTTCCTTGAAGAACGGTTTTCAGCAGGCCATATTTTTCTTCATCGCGCATTGATATCGCCGAAATATGCAATCTCCCTGCACTTGATGATGTTCATCACTTCCAAATCCTTATCCATTCGCTCCAATACAGCTTTGTTGGTCACTCTGTCCATCCATGAAATTCTCAACACTCTTCTATACAGCCACATCTCAAAAGCCTCGAGTCTTATTTCAGTTGGCTTGGTCAATGTCCATGACTCCATCCCATAGAAGAGTATTGAGAAAATGTAGCAGTGGAGGAGTTTGATTTTGATGTGCATATTAAGGTTGTGACTTTTGAACAGTTTTGCCATCTGATTGAATGCAGCCCTCGCTTTTCCTATTCTGCATTTCACCTCTTGAGAATGATCCCTTTTCTCATTTATCAAGGTTCCCAGATACGTCAACTGTTGTACCCTCTCTATCGGCTAGGTGGCTGTTCATGCTGTCAGCGAAAATGACAGTATCATCTGCATATCGGATGTTGTTCAAGCGTTCTCCATTCAACAATATTCCCATTTTAGTATTCTCAAGGGCCTCCCTGAAGATTTCCTCTGAATAAAGATTAAATATCAATGGTTAAAGGATGCAGCCCTGCCTAACGCCTCAAAGAATGTCAACCGCATTGGTCTGCTCCTCTGCACTGATCCTTATAGTAGAGGACTGATTCCAATACAGGTTTTGAATGTTTTGAAGATCTTTCTCATCCATTCTTGTGCTCCTCAAGATCTCGATCATTTTCACATGCTGAATCCTATCAAATGCCTTCTTGTAATCGATGAAACATGCAACAACAACAGTTCATGTCTCTACAGCGTTGGAACAAGACCTGTAGACAAAACAAGGCATCTCTTGTACCAACTTACTGTTATATCGAGTTTCAAGATGACATCTTGGTGGTTCTTAAACCTTGTGAGATACCATCCATCCAAGTTCAAAATTTTTATGTTCAAGTTCTATTCCTCATTATAATTCTTCTCATTACATACGCATAAGTCTACGGCTCATATGGGCGTCATCCTCAGCGAACCTAGCATACAAATTAATTATTGAAATTTGTTCAAATTTCAGTCGGTTTCAGCTTTATACGATTGATTGTTGAAATGATTTGTGTATTTCCTATATGCTTTATCTGATTGAATTTCATTCTTGTTTAAATTTGTGTAGCCTATTTGCTTTAATTTCATTTCCACCTCTTGTAACTTAGTAGTTATTGTTAAGGTTAGGTTAGGTTGGGTTAGGTTAGGATGGGATGGACATGTGCAACAGAGAAAGCAATAAGCGGGAGGGATACAGAGGCGCGATGTTGCCGTTTTTAAGCGGCCAGCGATCTCCATCTTCTATAGTGAGGTCCACGTTATAATGACAGTATTTGATCAACTTTGGTTTTGCTATCCTTATCTATCATTCAACAAAGCCGGTGGTACTATCTTTATGTATGTCCGCAACAATGTCAATTATGTTTTTGACAGTGTAGAAATATAATTAATTAATTCAGAGAATCGGCATAACTATTCTTCTATCTTTATCCACTGCCATTATAACGTGGACTTCACTATAGTGACTGTTCATGTACTCATGCTACACATGCGAAGTTCCCTGTCTGGAAGCGGTCAGACGATTGACAATTTGGCAACTGCGCTTCCATCTATTACTCTATTAATCACTGTAATTGGCTGTTCTCCCTCCATTTCTCTGCGCAGCATATCCTCCAAGTCTGAAGTAAATTTGCAAAGACTATAATTGACCGAGCGAAGTGAGGTCTAAGATTCAAGTCGACGGTTTGGCATTTCTCTTTAATGTTTAAATGTTTATATGTTGCGCATTTACGGCGAAATGCGGTAATAGATTTTCATGAAATTTGGTATGTTCCTTTTTCAATTGCGCGTCGACGTATATAAACAAGGTTTTTGGAAATTTTGCATTTCAAGGATAATATAAAAGGAAAAAGGAGCCTCCTTCATACGCCAATATTAGAGTAAAAATCAGGCTATAGAATTATTTTCATCATAAATCAGCTGACAAGTGATTACACAGATGTGTGGAGGAGCCAGTCTATTGCTGTATTTCCATGAGGTCT
>NC_052515.1:33086902-33122275 GCF_014356525.2 Nilaparvata lugens | reverse complement strand
CTTTATATTCATATGTTTATACTTAAGTTCCGCATTTACAGCGAAACGCGGTAATAGATTTCCATGAAATGAAACAGGTATGTTCTTTTTAAATTGCTCGTCGACATTATATACAAGGTTATTGGAAATTTTGCATTTCAAGGATAATATAAAAGGAAAAGGAGCCTCCTTCATACGTCAATATTATAGTAAAAATTAGACTATGGAATAATTCATCAAAAATCAGCTGTCGAGTGGATTATAGATTGCATGCAATGACGCATGCAATTCAATATCTCAATGTAACGTAGTGAAAAAAAACAGCTGTTGTGTGAGCTATTAATTGCATGCAGTGAGGCATGCAATTGATAACTTGAAGTAGCCTAGTATTTTCTCCGCTTTCAACTCGGTAAGCTTTTGATGATAGCAGCTGTTTACATCTAATTATTAGCATTGTCGATACAACAAACCCAAACAGCCATTAGTCGTTTATCACCGATATCTCGCTGACCGACAGGACAGGACAGAATTTACTCTGATGGACAGTATTAGAGGAGACTATGGTTTATGACTGTGCGAGGTCTACTGTTCACAGAACTCCAAGTTATAAGAATAGGTACTATAACCTAATCCAGACTGGCTCATCAACTATTTAAATTCGGGACAGAAATAGTTCTGGATTAGTCGTATTTTTTCACTCCCAATCATTGATTTAGAGGTCAGTTATACAAACATTGATTTTTGAGCGTACGATTTTTTCCGTCCTTTCAAATTCTATTAGATTGAACATAAGTCAACAAACATATGATGTGATCATGTGTTTGTCAAGTTCCATTCAATCTGATAGAATTTATAATGACAGCAAAAAATTGCACGTCCAAAACGCGATGTATGTGTAACTGGCTAAAGTTTAATTAATAAATGAATATCGGGACATGATAGCTTCGCTCGTCATTTTTATTTATTGATAAACAGAAGACAATTCTTTAAAATGATCGTGTTTATAATTCACAGCTGGCTATATGTCATCTTATGAATTTCATGGATGCGATATTTTGATTTTTCACATACTCACTCTTTTACTTTTTATTTTTTCACACACTCACTTTTTTACTATCCACAGCTGTTTCAGCCAAGGATGAATTATCCTTTCAATGTCGTTCAGCGAGTTTTCCCAAGGATGAGACCAAGTGCAATCGAATTTTTATATCATAAACCTACTATGTTCCAAATTCTGTGAAAATCGTTAGAGCAGTTTTCGAGATCCGTTGAACATTAATAACCAGATATAAATATATAAAAATACAGAAATTGCTCGCTTAATATAATAGGATTCCACCCACATAATATGGTACTCCGAGCGTACTCTGGCGTGTTAGCTGCGTACTATGTTCTAGCAAGAGACAGTAGAGTCTCGGCCAATCAGAAACGAGTGACGGCCATTAGAACCACCTCCAAAACCTTCTCGCCTTCTTATTGGTCGAGTCGGTTCACTGCATCTACAAGTGAGACTTCCCCTTCTACCAATCGCTGATGAACTTGCATTACATCATGTTTCTCATCAACATTATATCATCAGGAGGATATTTTACCATTCTTTCCGAAGAAAGGACATTGATATGTCCAAAGCTCCGACCAATTTATGAGATGCATAACAATATGATTATTATCTGTAGTTTATATTACAAACTGCTTTCATATCATATACAGTTCAAAAATTATTTTCTTAGTCTATATTATGTAAATTCATATATAATTTTGCGTATTGTAAGCTATGGTATATAAGTGTATAAGCCAGTATATATTGTAATCTACAAAATAAAGTACTCAATCAATCAATCAATCAGTTCTAATACCTAACTAGCTTGTGGTTCCAAAGAACAAAACTCACATAAATGAGTAGAGTCATAGAGAAACACATAGCATAAGTAGATAATCCCGGTATAGGCGTTTAGTCGCAACTTTTACTGTTATCTCAAGCCGATTTCATGTAATTCTTTCCCGTGAAGCTGTGTGACAATGGTAGTCTCTCATATGGTGCCGTTCATACACTCTCACCTCAACAAAACAGTTAAAATTCGACAATAATCAACAGTAATCGGCTTGAGATAACAGTAAAAGTTGCGACATAAACGCCCTGTACCATGGGATAATCTACTTACGCTTTGCTTCTCTATGGTAGACTCTTCTAAAAGTATCCTAATAGTTCTTCAAAAAATAAAACTCGAGGATGACATAAATGTTGAAACAGTAGTGATAATTTGAAAAATCTAGTGTGGCGCACTCACACAACTTTCCTTGCCGTTATGAAAATTGATCACCTGACGCTAGTGTAAACGCGCATCTGAGCCGGCTGGTGACAGTTCTATAATGCTGGAAACCCACAAGATCTGCTATCTCTTCATAATAACATTATTTAAATTTCGAATAATTACATTTTCTCAAATTTCAAGATTATTTCAATTTTAGGTGAAAATGTTACTGGACATTAATTGAAGATATTTCCATGCTCAATTTTTTCCAATCGAAATTTTTCGTTTCAATTATATCTGAGACCTGATAATTGGAAATCTAAAATCGAACTTTGGATAGATGAGGCGGAACTCCTGAAATTTTACATATGGGACTTGTGGCAGTTGATATAGTATTAATGACTTTTTAGGTATAATTTATCAAAATCGTTGGAGCAATTTAGAGAAATTCGCGAAAAACCATTTGGTGACAAACATTTTCGCCATTTTAGCCGCCATCTTGAATCGCATTTGATCGAAATTGTTCGTGTCGGATCCTTATAGTGTAGGACTTTAAGTTCCAAATTTCAAGTCATTCTGTTAATTGGGTGATGAGATATCGTGTACACAGACGCACATACACTCATACCACCACAACACACACCACACACACACACACACACACACACACACACATAACACACACAGACCAATCCAATACCCCGAAAACCACTTTTTGAAACGGGGACCTTAAAACGTCATACCAGCACGAACATCGCTACATCAAGAATGGTGAGTGGTTTTTTTTCACTGAAAGTTTTATGAAATACGATACCTAGTACTAATAATAGTGAAAACAAGATGGATAACCAACACGTAAATTATTTATAAAATCATAAAAATCCACTTCCTATATGGGCTACTTT
The DNA here is from genome assembly GCF_014356525.2 of Nilaparvata lugens. Taxonomy (NCBI): domain Eukaryota; kingdom Metazoa; phylum Arthropoda; class Insecta; order Hemiptera; family Delphacidae; genus Nilaparvata; species Nilaparvata lugens. The sequence continues at coordinate 33,119,139 of NC_052515.1, read as the reverse complement.
ATTCAAATTAATAAAACAATACAAACTGTAGTAACCGGGTTTATCAAAAGGTACCATTTTACTTGAAATGGCCAAAGTAGGTCGAAACTAGTCGTTAAAATGTTTCAAAGTTTTAAAAAGTTTTGATACAGGGTACTACAAGTTGTAAAGTATCGGAAATTTGGGTAGATAAAAATCCCTAACCGAAGTATTAATAGGTCTGAATAAAGTAACTGGCTAATATCGCCAAATAGATAACAATTAAGATTAGATAGCATCAGCTTGTTCTGGCTAAACGGTACAAAAACCTAAAAAGGATTTGAAAGAATTTGTTGCTAATAAATATATTATTATATAAAATATTTTGAAGATTGAGGTTAGGTATATGCATTCAGTGATCGGCGACCTAACGATCGACCGAATCGAGCAACGTAGAATCTGACCAAACCCCTTGGCAGAGCTCTATTGCAACAAAACAGTATGCAATGTGAAAGAACACATGATCACGTGGCTAACTATTAGGAAGCATGAAATAAATATTAGTATATAGAATATTAGCTAGCATGTAGAGAGCATAAGTAAAAAACCAAATAAAAATAATTAAGTGTATTCAGGAAATAGGAGGTACCAGGCGCATGAATACTGAATCAAATTTGCATGCACCAATAGCACAATGGCAGTTAATAGGCGGCAATAGTATGCCAATTCAAAAATATTTATATATATTTCTATAAATGTTTGGGATTTATGTTAAATTATTGTATAGTCTATGTTATAGATATGGCCCGAAGGCAAAGAAATTATTAAACACACAACCTAAGTAATAATTTGATATTTTTTGTACGATCTATTTGAACCTAAATGGCGGAGGACTAAGATATTCAAATTTTATGTTAATTTGAAAGTCGGAAATAAGATTTGTAAAATTGAGAAAGGAGAACCATCACTCGCCAGCCAAATGCCACCATGAGAGGACCCTAAATATTTTAGAGCGTAATACCTTGCTATAAATTGTAAAAGCTAAAGTTAGATCAAATTATTAAATTTCTTAAAAGACTTTGTGATGCTCTTGTAAAGCAGAAGTCATTTTCAATTTCAAATAATTTTGTAACCCCTTGGAAGAGACGATTCCGGCTACCATATTCCAGGACCACCAGGAGTTGGATCGACATCGGCGGCTTATAAGAAGATTTTCGACACGTGAGTGAGAAATATTGAATTAGTGATGGGCGCCCTAGTGCTTCGAATCTATCTAATAATCAAAGCTAGCTCGTCGAAAGGGTTTTATTATAAATTAAGAATTTAATAAAAAAAAAAGTACTTGCGCAAGTAAAATTAGTATTAAAGGTATTTTATTGAAGGAAAAATAGATCAATACATTTCAGAAAATTCTATTGAATCAAAGAAGTATAAAATCTAGGCTATTAAAACATATTCATATGATCTTTAATTTTTGCAATATAATTTGCGATAGTTTGTTATAGCTCTAATTCACTAGATGAATTGCTCTACCTATTCCATCAGGTGCCGAATCTTGCACCCTGAGATAAAATATATATTCAATACAAAGAAATCTACTAAGTACTAGAGAATTTAATATATATATATTGGATTATTAGTTGCCAATTTATCAAGTTGATCTTAAAGAACCTATTTTTAATTGAATTGTCCAAGTCGACAAGTATTAGCAAGCTCATATCGCAGCTACATGCAAAAGGATGCATATGATTTTAAGATAAAGGCACATGGTAATGATTCGTGCCATAAATCTAGAATATAAAGTTTAGCCTGTGATATTTTACTGATTTAATTATTGTTCTATTTTTATTTATATTATATTTTTATCGCTCTTTATATATTTTTGCCTCGATCTATTTTTTGCATTATTTGTTTAATATATGTATCAAAATGTTTATGGTGTGCAATTTATTTTAATTCCTCAACACTATAGTATAAGTATCATATTTATATATATTTATTTTTTAATGAATTACAAGAGTTATAGGGGAAGCTCATATCTGGGCCTATAAAGATTTTATGAGACTGAATCCTATTAAAAAACCACGACCTAATTATATAATTATATCAAATATTCATGCTCTACCGACTGATGCCAAGCAGGAGGCTAATCGTTATTTAAATATAAAGAATAACGTGACATAAAACATGCCGTACCAACGTGGGACTGATGATGAGAGCCGAGCTCATTGAATAATTATTTGAAATTAAGTCAATACCCATATTGAAGATAATATTGAAAGACAAGTCTAGTTATATTAAAATTTATCGTGGATGGATAATGAAATTATAGATAACTTATACGAGTATTGAGGAAAACAGGCGAAGTAAAATTTGTATTACTTTTTGGGGAATCAATAGCTTTAAATAAAGAGAAATTATATGTTTTAAAGAAAATTTTATATTATTGTTATTGTAAAAAATATATGTTTTATAGAGAGAGATTATATTTTATAAGCCTAAACTGCTATTACTTTCTAGTCAAGAATATATTATGTATTTAAGCCGGTTGGAAAATAAGTCACAGTCTGTAAACTAGTCAAGAATTAATACTAAACATTGGGGGCGCTAGAGCATTATAAAAAACTTAAGTATAAATACCTTGTCTTTGAGTATCCAAACACTTTGCACATAACTGTTTCACTGTAAGTCCCGGTTTGTGTCTCTTTTTTAAGCATTTTCGCTTATTATTTATCACTTTTTAATTAGCATTTATCATATTTGACACAATGAATCACACTCCCGCAAACTCTGAAGTTTCATATATGTACGGCGGTTGCACAGATCCCACTTTGTCGACTCCCAGCACATCAAACCCCACCATGGTAGATGCCAATACGCCACGAGAAAGGGAACCAGGAAGTGTCGGGTCGATAGTCTTCGATCCACAAGGTCTGCAACCTCTATCATCCACTCGAATCGACGCCGCTGACACACCATTGAATCAACGGATAGCAGAGATCAACTTTGAAGGGGGCGAGGAGCAGCCTGCAGAACCCGCATCTCCAGAGGCCGAGTCACATCTGAGCAAACAAAGTCTATTTTCAGTCACAGAGCTAGATCCATTTAAAAGGGTAATAATGGAACAAACTAGCAGTATGTTCAATATTATGTTACAAAACACAATGGATAATATGATGCAGGAGATTAAAAAGAGAATGCTGCAATAAAAGAGGCAAATAAACAAACAGTGGAACAGGGCATGAAAGAGACAGCAGGCGCTATAAAATCAGTAGAACGACGGTTGGATACTATTGAGACTAAAGTAGAGAATCATAGGGAAGAATTAAAAGCAATGATAACTCTACAGAAAGAAAGTCAGGATAAAGTTACGGCAGGATTATCGGAAAGGTTGGATACGGTTACCTGTGAACTCAACGAAAGGATAGATAACCTAACCACACAAATCACTACACCCATTCAGGATTTAACAAATAACATTAAGGCCGATTGCCATCAAGAAATCAACAAACAAATTACCGTTGCCAATCAAAATTTAACAACTACAGTTGACAAAAATATTAACAGTATTAAAGAAATACAAAATAAACAGATTAATATGTCCACAAAAATGAACCAACTGCAAGGTAGCATCAATCAAAACACAGAAACCTGTAAAGCTTTAAACGGAACTCTACTAATTCAAAAATCCACTCTGACTCAATTAGATCAAGAAATAAACGCTAATAAAATTACACATAATAGTCAATGGCAGATGGCACAGGAAAAAATAACAGCATTAGAAAATCATATCCAACAACGACATCAAGGAATTCAAGCAGATAACATCAACTCACATAGTATATTGCAAGGACTGGGCAAATTTGATAATACTGATCGCCATTTGCAACCTCAACCATTCATTGATCAGATAAAATTAGTACAAACTCTTGCACCTACCTCTTGGAGCATGTGGCGTCTTCGTTTGACTAGTTTATTGATTGGCGAACCCCTGATGTTCTTTCGGAGTAGAGCCCATGAATTTACATCATTGGATGAGTTTGTAGCTGTCTTCCTGGAACAGTATTGGAGCAGAAGTAAACAGTTGGACGTGCTAGCGGACATCATATCATGCGATTTCAACCCTAACTTAGACGGTGCATGTACCACTTTCGTCACTGCCCTACAGTTTAAAAATTCTCAATTGAGCGAGCCCATTAATGAATCGGCATTAGCAAGTATTATTCTAAAGAAACTACCGTATCAAGTTAGAATGGCACTCGCCACACAACCCATTACTGATTGCAAACAGCTGATAAATCATTTATATGGCATACAGTCTGTGATGGCAATGTCAAACCACCGTTCAGACCAAAGATACACACAGAATCAACATAACTCAAAAAGTAATCAGTATAACCGCCAAAATTATGAACCGGTATCATATGATCGCTACCGATCTGCCCCTCAATTTGAACGCCGCTATGAGCACAAGCAAAATGGTAACTGGAATAATGAAAATTTCAAAATCGCACAACCAACCATTACGCCCAGCAGAGCAACCGCAGGAATCACTATGATGGCCGTGATCGATTAAACTCAAATAATAGTCACACTCAGAATAATTACAACAGAAATTACAAACCGCCACCTCAACAAGTAAGCACAAATTATACATTAGCGCATGCAACAGGATTAAATCAACAAAAAAGTCGCCAGGAGGAGACCGCCACCATGCACCCGCGCACAGAATCAATGCACCCGTATCATTGTACCCCACCAAAGCAGACCAAGGACCCCAAGATGGAAGACCGAGAGGACGGCATCCGGGACAAGAGGAGCGCCCACCGCAAGGCCCGGAGACGGAAACGCCCGAGGACACCGGACGGCCAACATCAGGACGAGGAGGACGGACTACATGAGAAGGACCAGCATCGCAAGGCCCGAGGCGGAAGAGCGGAAGAAACGGAGGAACCGCGCGCGCCGATGGAGGCCGCATGCACGATTTAAACGCCCGAGGAGGATACCGGACCGACACCGAGGAGGACAGGAAGGGACCAACGTCATGCATCCGCGGCACATACGTTTTAAGAGAGCCAATCAGCGATGTGACCGGCAAAATGGACAAATAAATGGGATAAAAACGGAGCTACAAGAACAAATATGGATTCGTGCATGGGCAACAATAAAATGGATTACTTGTGGATATTGATGGACAGAAAGTGGCTAATAAAACCAAAAGAAATAAGGAATAATGTCAATAAAATGAAAGTACCTGGATATTATATGTTGAGAGATTATATTGTTAAAAAGATGATAAATGTTTGGATATGGTGTTTAATGTTTGTTATAATGGCTGTGATAATATTGAAAGTGATGCTATGATGTTAATAAGACCTGTGTGTTGAAGGAATTTGTTGACTATTGGAAATCTTGTATGGTGAAATTGTTTGTTATAATGGCTGTGATGTTTGCTAAAAATTGTGATGTTAATGAAATAATGAAGAGGATAATATTATTGAAGAAGTTTATGGCCTATGAAAAATCTTGCTTTACGAAACTGTTTCCTGATATGATTAAGGTTGTTTATAAAGAAACTATGTGGATAGTATTGAAAGAAAATAAATGGAAGACTTTGGATCAATTGAAAGAAATTATTATTAAAGGAACAAGGAATTATTTGAAGAAAGAATACACAAGATACCAGGGCTTTAAATTTATGATGAAAAAATTATCAATTAGGACAGCCTCAACAAACAACAACCGGACAGCAGATAACCGAACGGCCTACAGCAACAACTACAAACAGAATGCAAGAAGATGCAAGTAAATCACAACAATTCTACATGAAATATCACAGAATTTGAAATAAATACGATAAGTAATCAAAGAAAACACCACTATCAAGCCAATTACTAACCTTTCTTAATAAATTTAATATTGATGAAGCCACCTCGTGTCAACAAATCAGATTTTCGTTTCCTTCCAACTATCAAAGCCTGCAACAAGCAAGGGAGTAATTTTTAATTATGTAATTAAATTAGTTACATCAAATAAAAAAGGACACAAGCGGGGATAGTATATTTAAAATTTGTTAATTACCTTTAAAGAGGAAAAATGTAGAAATTAGGTTACTTGCAAGACTCGACAACCAGTTATGACGTAAGCAGTATGAAGATAGAGACAGCGACCAGCTGAGCAAAGCCACCTAAATCAATATGTAACGTCTGTTAAACATATGTTTATAAAAAAGTATTGTAACCCAAAAATGTTATTTATTACTGTTATTTATTATATTTATCAATGTTAGTATATTTATTTATATGTTTTATATTTATTACCGTTAGTTATGCCATGTTTGTACCCTGAAAAAACCTAAAGTGAATGCTAGTTACCCAAAACCAAAGAGCCATTAGCAAAAGAAAAGTATTGTACCTGATGTATAGAAAATTATTTATATTAAGACCTAAGAAGTACTATAAAATATAAGCCCAGAAGTTTTGTACATCGAAATTATTGTCTGAAAAGAATCAATTATGAGAATCAAGAAATGTGTGTAGTTAGGTTGGCGGCCCTGCGAGCGGCGAATTTAAAAATACTATGTTTAAGTGTTGTAAGGAGGAATGCGTCTAGAAGATTATATTTATGATATTTTATGTGTGTTGAGGAGGAGAATTTGTTATTGTATTTGATAGAGGTCTAAAGGAGGTGCAGCAGATAGATCTGCGAACTGTGATAAAAGTCTGAGAGTATAATTTATAAATAAAGTATGGTATATATCGATGTATTGAAGGGTGGATTTTCATTAAAAACATTGTGATTCTCAAATATTTTGAATTCAAATCCAGGGGCGCGTGTAAAGTATCGGAAATTTGGGTAGATAAAAATCCCTAACTGAAGTATTAATAGGTCTGAATAAAGTAACTGGCTAATATCGCCAAATAGATAACAATTAAGATTAGATAGCATCAGCTTGTTCTGGCTAAACGGTACAAAAAACCTAAAAAGGATTTGAAAGAATTTGTTGCTAATAAATATATTATTATATAAAATATTTTGAAGATTGAGGTTAGGTATATGCATTCAGTGATCGGCGACCTAACGATCGACCGAATCGAGCAACGTAGAATCTGACCAAACCCCTTGGCAGAGCTCTATTGCAACAAAACGGTATGCAATTGAAAGAACACATGGTCACGTGGCTAACTATTAGGAAGCATGAAATAAATATTAGTATATAGAATATTAGCTAGCATGTAGAGAGCATAAGTAAAAAACCTAATAAAAATAATTAAGTGTATTCAGGAAATAGGAGGTACCAGGCGCATGAATACTGAAACAAATTTGCATGCACCAATAGCACAATGGCAGTTAATAGGCGGCAATAGTATGCCAATTCAAAAATATTTATATATATTTCTATAAATGTTGGGATTTATGTTAAATTATTGTATAGTCTATGTTATAGAGATGGCCCGAAGGCAAAGAAATTATTAAACACACAACCTAAGTAATAATTTGATATTTTTTGTACGATCTATTTGAACCTAAATGGCGGAGGACTAAGATATTCAAATTTTATGTTAATTTGAAAGTCGGAAATAAGATTTGTAAAATTGAGAAAGGAGAACCATCACTCGCCAGCCAAATGCCACCATGAGAGGACCCTAAATATTTTAGAGCGTAATACCTTGCTATAAATTGTAAAAGCTAAAGTTAGATCAAATTATTAAATTTCTTAAAAGACTTTGTGATGCTCTTGTAAAGCAGAAGTCATTTTCAATTTCAAATAATTTTATAACCCCTTGGAAGAGACGATTCCGGCTACCATATTCCAGGACCACCAGGAGTTGGATCGACATCGGCGGCTTATAAGAAGATTTCGACACGTGAGTGATAAATATTGAATTAGTGATGGGCGCCCTAGTGCTTCGAATTTATCTAATAATCAAAGCTAGCTCGTCGAAAGGGTTTTATTATAAATTAAGAATTTAATAAAAAAATACTTGCGCAAGTAAAATTAGTATTAAAGGTATTTTATTGAAGGAAAATATAGATCAATACATTTCAGAAAATTCTATTGAATCAAAGAAGTATAAAATCTAGGCTATTAAAACATATTCATATGATCTTTAATTTTTGCAATATAATTTGCGATAGTTTGTTATAGCTCTAATTCACTAGATGAATTGCTCTACCTATTCCATCAGGTGCCGAATCTTGCACCCTGAGATAAAATATATATTCAATACAAAGAAATCTACTAAGTACTAGAGAATTTAATATATATATATTTGGATTATTAGTTGCCAATTTATCAAGTTGATCTTAAAGAACCTATTTTTAATTGAATTGTCCAAGTCGACAAGTATTAGCAAGCTCATATCGCAGCTACATGCAAAAGGATGCATATGATTTTAAGATAAAGGCACATGGTAATGATTCGTGCCATAAATCTAGAGTATAAAGTTTAGCCTGTGATATTTTACTGATTTCAATTATTGTTCTATTTTTATTTATATTATATTTTTATCGCTCTTTATATATTTTTGCCTCGATCTATTTTTTGCATTATTTGTTTAATATATGTATCAAAATGTTTATGGTGTGCAATTTATTTTAATTCCTCAACACTATAGTATAAGTATCATATTTATATATATATTTATTTTTTAATGAATTACAAGAGTTATAGGGGAAGCTCATACCTGGGCCTATAAAGATTTTATGAGACTGAATCCTATTAAAAAACCACGACCTAATTATATAATTATATCAAATATTCATGCTCTACCGACTGATGCCAAGCAGGAGGCTAATCGTTATTTAAATAAAGAATAACGTCATAACCTCCATTAAACAAAATGTCACAATACGTAACCCAAACTCCTCTGCTATTCCACTATAGTACAAAATAAACTTAATAAACTCTCCATTATTTACTCACTAGTTTCATATTTATATCGCTAATCATATTACGATTTTTTGAACCGAGAATTCTGTCAATTAGTGAAGCAAAGTTTTTGTACGGTCTCAAATCACAATTGACAACAATGCATTGCGTCCGGTCATTATTATACCATCTACTGTGAGTTTCACTATAAACTGTCATCATTCCTCATTAATAGCATCAATGCTTCCCCATTCAATCAATACTGACAATTTGAAATGAAAATTACTATAGTATTTACAGTGAGATTCATTTTAAATTGTCAGATTTCATAGATGAATACCGCAAATAGTTCCCATTTAAACAATGGTGACAGTTCGAAATTGAACCGACAATAGCTCTAGTTTTTTCTTGATGGATCATTAACCTTGTCTCGTGAAACGAGTGACACAAAATGACAAACTAACGAGTTTGTAACTGCAAAATTGTTCAACCAATCACAGAGCTGCTTTTGAGTTGAAGTTTTTGTACTGAGAAATCAGGGGAACACCAATTACACTGAGGGTCTAACTTTACTTCACTACTGGAGAGGATGAAGGAAGAAGCTTTGTTTTGATTCAGAAAATTTTCATTTAGAAATAAAGTTTTCATCTAGTCTACAAAATAAATAGAATACATTACAGTTCAGTGAATTTATTGGTGAGTTACATTATATAGATAAATAACTCTGAACTGTGATCTAGATCTACTCCTTGTTCGATATTTGGATGAATGTTTATTATTTATTATATGATATTATATGAGACGTTTGAGAAGCAAGAAGAACACATAAAAAATGAAATTTTCCATAAATTACAGTAGAACATAACCTATTTTTTGGACATTTTATTAATTTATCAAAATTTGGGAATGGAATAGATTTGGGTCAAGCCTGTTGTTCCTTCTTAATCATATTTATATGATTTGTGATTCTGTCCACGAATAAATAAATAAAAATAAATGCATCTCCAAATCTGTAGTGCCAAATTCCCATTACATGGGGATGTTCCTAATCATTTATTTATTTTATTTAATTATTCAAGATCATATTTTTGACTCAAAGTTCAAGAATCCTCCAAAATTATCTTCAAATCAAAAACAAAGAGTTGGACTTCAGGATACAGTTTGAAGCTTTGAACAGGTTAAAGCTTTGTTACAGTTTTCAATTTTGAATATGAGAAAATAGACCACAGAATAATAATAGAATAAAATACGGTTCAGTGAATTTAAGAGTACCTACTTTTTAGATATAACTTTGAATTGAAAACTATAGTGTGGTCCCGTAATAATGGCAGTTTTTGATCAACTTTGGTTTTGCTATCCCTGTTTATCATTCGACAACGCCAGTGGTACTATCCTTTTCTAGGTCCACAACGATGCCAATTATGTTTTTGACAGTGTAGAAATATAATTAATTAATGCAGAGAATCGGCACCGCTATCCTTCTATCTTTATCCACTGCCATTATAACGTGGACCTCACTATAGTTCTCTTCGTTGAATATTATATTCAGCCGTTTGATAGACGAAGAACACTTCCAAAATAATACATCTTCAATTTTTTAGGGCCGTTTGCACAGTCAAAGCTTAAACTCAATTTAATCAGTGGTGGCTTAAACTCATAATGGAACGCATTACAACAAACTAGAATTGATAGAGATTTGATACAGTTTAAAATTATATTTAGTTTAAACTGTCATTGTGCAAACGGCTTAGTGTGATAAGTCGAATTCCCATTACTGGGGTTTGTTTCTTCATGAATAATTATTATGATTGATTGATTGAGTACTTTATTTATGTAGATTACAATATACTGGCTTATACAATTATTACAATAGCTTACAATACAGCAAAATTATAGATGAATTTACATAATATAGACTAAGAAAATAATTATTGAACTGTATATGATATGAAAAAGTAATTTGTAATATAATAACTATAGATATTATATTGTTATGCATCTACATAAATGAGAGAAATAATCAAATAGAATGTCTCCTTACTCCAAATTCTAAGGTGTTAATATCTCTTGTTAAATTTCTGGTAAGGTTACTAAAAACTATTAATCACTTTGAGATTCAATAAAATGTTGATACAAGAAACGTCATAGTTCTCCAATATTTTCAGCCTAGGAACCACGTACCAGTTTCCTTAATCCATCATGAGGTTGAGTGGTAGAGAGGCTTTAAAAGTCCTAACTCCGCCTAATAAAGAATTTTTTCATTTCATTTCATCATGCTCTACAGAATTGAAAAGCAAGGGACCCTGGCACGTAAAATTGCTCCACAATACACGCTTTATTATGTGCTGCCACGAATTTTCTTAACAAAAAACACGAAAACATAACTTCCAAAAAGACGAAATCAGTATGAAAGCAAAATTCGTCACACTGCCCTATTGTTGTACGCAGCTATGGGAGATGAAACGTCCAAATAAGAATGAGATTATATCCAGACAGATTTCCTTTTTTTCTAGTTTTTTCCAACTCTTTTATGACGTGCAGGTTGGATATCCATTATTGTGGAAGGAATGGGAAAATACTGGCTTTTCGTGGATATATTTCGTGGATTTGTCACGGTCGTACGCTAGATTTGGGGGACATGAGGTAATCATGAACGTATCATGGGAACAATATGATATGAATAAGAAAACATATGGTGTCGTTGACCTTGGGTAGATGGGTTTCCTCATGAGAAAATCGTTGAATTATTGGAGTTCCTTGTATTCATTGCGAGTATCGTATGTTGCAATATACTGTACAATCACATAATTTGAAGATCAAACTATGCTCTGAATAAAACAAGCTGAAAATTTGACAAAATATCCGTGTAGCAAAAATTGTGGGAAATTTAAATATTTTCATGCATGCCCTCATGACTTGTTTCATTCAATGCGACAAGAAGAGGAAGAAGGAGAAAAAAGAAAGTAAGTAGAAGAAGAAAAACACGGATAAGGAAAAGATTAGGAGAAAGATTTTATATCCAGTACTAGCCGTCAGGCTCGCTTCGCTCGCCATATCCGTCTAGCCAGAGGGCTCCGCCCCTGGACCCCCGATTGTATCGTCCAAGAATGAGATCAGCAGGCTCGCTTCGCTCGCCTGCATTTTCCGTTTGAGCATTTTTATCATATGTTAGAACAATCCAGTCGGGGGTCCAGACTAAACGTCTGGCTAAACGGATATGGCGAGCGAAGCGAGCCTGACGGCTAGTAATATAATATTCCCAGGATTGAAGTAGCAGTGCCAAATCAATTTTTCCGCGATAAATGCATTTAAATCTTCAAGTTGGTGCCAACCTAACAAAGTCAACTCAACTTAATGCTAACCTGACAAAATTATTAATTTAGTTGCCAGTTAACAACTGTTTCGAAGAGGTACTCTATCTAGATTATAGTTCTATAGTAACATATGATATGGAAATTTCAATTATAATTAAGAGATTGGGAGAAGAAGAATATACATGCTAAAAGACGAACTTTAAACCCTTAAAAACAACCCTTAGAGTTAAAATATTGCCAAAATATTTCTTAGTGCGCCTCTAAAGGGCCAACTGAACATACCTACCAAATTTGAACGTTTTTGGTCCGGTAGATTTTTAGTTATGCGAGTGAGTGAGTGAGTGAGTGAGTGAGTAAGTGAGTGAGTCAGTCAGTCAGTCAGTGAGTGAGTGCCATTTCGCTTTTATATATATAGATAATGAGAAAATCTGAAGTGATGAGATCATACTTCATTTTAGGATTTCATGAGCATGTACGTATGTTGCTTTGTATGCATGAGAACCAAATCAAGTAGAGTCTCAATAATAATCAAGCCTTGCACTTAACATGATGAAACAACTCCCAATTGCAAATAAAAACAAACTGAAAACCTAGTAATAAGATTACATATATTATTGATATCTCCGCCCTCAGAAGTCCTAATGAATCCTCATTACATCCACAACAAATTGTAGCTCAAGATTGCTCGGTTAGTTCAGTGTAGATTATTTGAGTTCTGTGATATGATGCATGGACGTGATATCAGGATTACGATGCATGTAGACGTAATAACTCACATGTAAGGTCAGAATTACACTCTGGTTTCATCATGTACATTCAGAACATAGACAAGAAAAAATCTGTGATCAGGAAATACACTGTGGGTTTATCATGTTCAAGTAACAAGTACATATACGGATAATTCATTTCACAATTACGCTCTATGCGAGAACCTAGATGTGAATGTGTACTCTATAATTTTCTTGTTTGTTACGAGATGAATTTGTTCAATTTGAGTAGATCCAAACATTGTGGAATTCTATCTTACAAGATTCATACCCGTCTGTGATAATGATAGATTCTATCACATTGAGGATAGATACCTGAGAGTATTTGTAGCTCATACATAGTGAAATGAGATTGTGGACCAATTTTCAATGCTGGAATAACTAAAGTTAATCAATATAGTCAATCGAATCAGACACTGAAATTATAGTAATTCAATGATAGAACTGGATTAGAGTTGCTGTAAATAGGGTTGACGTCTGAAAAATATTCTACTTTCTATTTTTCTATGCTTGATAATTTCAAACTGAATTCACTATTCACTATACTATAGTGAGATCTACGTTATAATGGGAGTGGGGATAGGAAATAGTGTTGACGATTCTCTACGTTGCCACTGCCTTCTATAGATGATAGCTGATATCGGTATATCTGATGTAATAATTTAACTGTTCATTCTTGTTGAAAATCAGCAACTCATATTCGTGATGAGAATATATTTTGTGAATTATAATTCTACATTGTTGAAGAACAATCTGACAACGTTGCGGAGCTAGAAAAGGATAGCACTATCTGCTTTGTCGAATGATAGACAAGGATAGCAATATCAATGTTTATCAAATACTGCCAATATTAAGTTGACCTCAATAATGGTAATACTGTGCAATAAAAGATATAAGAACAATCTGGCAACGTTGCGGAGCTAGAAAAGGATAGCACTATCTGCTTTGTCGAATGATAGACAAGGATAGCAATATCAATGTTTATCAAATACTGCCAATATTAAGTTGACCTCAATAATGGTAATACTGTGCAATAAAAGATATAAGAACAATCTGGCAACGTTGCAGAACTAGAAAAGGATAGCACTATCTGCTTTGTCGAATGATAGACAAGGATAGCAATATCAATGTTTATCAAATACTGCCAATATTAAGTTGACCTCAATAATGGTAATACTGTGCAATAAAAGATATAAGAACAATCTGGCAACGTTGCGGAGCTAGAAAAGGATAGCACTATCTGCTTTTTCGAATGATAGACAAGGATAGCAATACCAATGTTTATCAAATCCTGCCAATATGAAGTTGACCTCAATAATGGTAATACAGTGCAATACATGATATAAGAACAATCTGGCAACGTTGCAGAGCTAGAAAAGGATAGCACTATCTGCGTTGTCGAATGATAGACAAGGATAGCAATATCAATGTTTATCAAATACTGCCATATTAAGTTGACCTCAATAATGGTAATACGTGGACTACTGTGCAATAAAACATATAAGAACAATCTGGCAACGTTGCGGAGCTGGAAAAGGATAGCACTACCTGCTTTGTCGAATGATAGACAAGATAGCAATATCAATGTTTATCAAATTCTGCCAATATTAAGTTGACCTCAATAATGGTAATACTGTGCAATAAAAGATATAAGAACAATCTGGCAACGTTGCGGAGCTAGAAAAGGATAGCACTATCTGCTTTGTCGAATGATAGACAAGGATTGTCATATCAATGTTAATCAAATACTGCTAATATTGAGTTGACCTCAATAATGGTAATACTGTGCAATAAAAGATATAAGAACAATCTGGCAACGTTGCGGAGCTGGAAAAGGATAGCACTATCTGCTTGTCGAATGATAGACAAGGATAGCAATATTAATGTTTATCAAATACTGCAAATATAAGTTGACCTCAATAATGGTAATACGTGGACTATGTAAAGCATCGAATTTGGGTAGATAAAAATCCCTAACCGAAATAGTAATAGGTCTGAAAATAAAGTAACTGGCTAATATCGCCAATAGAATAATTATTAAGATAGATAGCATCAGCCTGTCTGGCTAAACGGTACAAAAACCTAAAAAGGATTGAAGGAATCTGTTGCTAATAAATATATTATTATATAAAATATTTTGAAGATTGAGGTTAGGTATATGCATTCAGGGATCGGTGACCTAGAGATCGATCAAATCGAGCAACGTAGAATCTGACCAAAACCCTTGGCAGAGCTCTATTGCAATCAAACAGTATGCAATGTGAAAAAACACATGATCACGTGGCTAATTATTAGGTAGCATGAAACAAATATTAGTGTATAGAATATTAGCTAGCATGTAGAGAGCATAACCAAAAACCAAATAAAAATAATTAAGTGTATTCGGAAATAGGAGGTACCCGGCGCATGAATACCGAATAAAATTTGCATGCACCAATAGCACAACGGCAGTTAATAGGCGGCAACTGTAGGCCATTCAAAAAATTTCTATATATTTATATAAATGTACTGGATTTATGTTAAAACTTTGTATAGTCTATGTTATCGATATGGCTCGAAGGCAAAGAAATTATTAAACGCACAACCTGAGTAATAATTTGATATTTTTTGTACAATCTATTTGAACCTAAATGGCGGAGGACTAAGATATTCAAATTTTATGTTAATTTGAAAGTCGGAAGTAAGATTTGTAAAATTGAGAAAGGAGAACCAGCACTCGCCAGCCATATGCCACCATGAGAGGACCCCAAATATTTTAGAGCGTAGTACCTTGCTAATAAATTGTAAAAGTTAAAGTTAAATCAAATTATTAAATTTCTTAAAAGACTTTGTGATGCTATTGTAAAGCAGAAGTCATTTTCAATTTCAAATAATTTATAACCCCTTGGAAGAGACGATTCCGGCTCCGTATTCCAGGACCATAAGGAGTTGGATCGACATCGGCGGCTTATAAGAAGATTTTCGACACGTGAGGATAAATATTGAATTAGTGATGGGCGCCCTAGTGCTTCGAATCTATCTAATAATCAAAGCTAGCTCGTCGAAAGGGTTTTTATTACAAATTAAGAATTTAATAAGAAAAATACTTGCGCAAGTAAAATTAGTATAAAGGTATTTTTATTGAAGGAAAAAATAGATCAATACATTCAGAAAATTCTATTGATCGAAGAAGTATAAATTAGGCTATAAAAACACATTCATATGATCTTTAAATTTGCAATATAATTTGCGATAGTTTGTTATGGCTCTAATTCACTAGATGAAGGCTCTACCTATTCCGTCAGGTGCCGAATCTTGCACCCTGAGATAAATATATTCTCAATACAAAGAAATCTACTAAGTACTAGAGAATTAATTATATATATATATATTGGATTATTAGTGGCTAATTTATCAAGTTGATCTTAAAGAACCTTTTTTTAATGAATTGTCCAAGTCGACAAGTATTAACAAGCGCATATCGCAGCTACATGCCAAAGGATGCATATGATTTTAAGATAAAGGCACATGGTAATGATTCGTGCCATAAATCTAGAATATAAAGTTTAGCCTGTGATATTTTACTGATTTCAATTATTGTTCTATTTTATATAATATTTTTTTTTATCGCTCTTTATATATTTTTTGCCTCGATCTATTGTTTTTGCATTATTGTTTAATATATGTATGATATGTTTATGGTGTGCAATTATTTTATTCCTCAACACTATAGTATAAGTATCATATTATATATATTATTTTTATTGAATTACAGAGTTATAGGAGAAGCCCATACCTAGGCCTAGAAAGATTTTATGAGACTGAATCCCATTAAAAAACCACGACCTAATTATATAATTATATCAAATTTTCATGCTCTACCGACTGATGCCAAGCAAGAGGCTAATCGTTATTAAATATAAAGAATAACGTTATAACTACTGTGCAATAAAACATATTAAGAGCAATCTGGCAACGTTGCGGAGCTAGAAAAGGATAGCACTATCTGCTTTGTCGAATGATAGACAAGGATAGCAATATCAATGTTTATCAAATACTGCCAATATTAAGTTGACCTCAATAATGGTAGGCCTATAATGTGCAAAAAATATATAAGAAAAGAGAGAGAGCAATCCAATCAAAGGTACCGAAATACTGAATGAAGCACAGAATAAAGAACAGGGTTGAAATTTTGAATACAGCAGCAAAATTGAGAAGCATATCACAAGAGGTTCGACTCCGTAAAAAATATAGCAGTAAATGCTGTCAATAATATTATCAAATACTTAAGTTATTAAATAGTCAACCAGTTGGCTTATTAGAATGTCTAATAATCCAGTCTAATAAACCAGTAAGTTTATTAGAATGTCTAGAATGTCTAATAAAGGCTAGAATTCCGAATTCGACTGCATTAGGCCTACTCGAAATTGAATTCAAATATGTTAGTGTGATCACTACACTGCGCATGAGCAGAGCCATTGTTTAGTAGTGTGCGATACAACTCAGAGTTCATTGACTGCTAAAAAAGTTCGCTGGAACTTGAACCCAACCTGTTGTAGTTGTTGTTATTGTATTTGTTATGAGGGGGCGGGGTGTTTTGGAATTCGGCAGACCCCCACCTTCACCCCCCCACCCCGAACCCTAGACAATTCAGGTATCTTAGTTTCGTCATCACTATATGGGAACAGGCTTGGTTTACTATTTCGAATGGTGAGCATGTATGCCTTGCTGGAAATGCTCAAGCCACTTTAAACTGAGCATTATCTCATATTCAGTGGGCTACAATTATAATTGAAGCGCAGAGAGCATAATTGTGAAACCCACATGGCCTTTGTAGACTTGGAGAAAGCATTTGATAATGTTGATAGAGAGCTACTCTGGAACATCATGATGACAAATGGATACCCCAAACATTAATCAGTAACATAAAAAAATTATATCACAATACTTCCATAAGAATAACATTGGAAAATGGGGAATTGTCCAGAGAAATACTGAAAATAAAGGAGTAAAACAGGGATGCCCAATTTCACCTGCCCTCTTCAATATTTATGTTGATGAGCTTATGCATGTGTGGCAGCAACGCGTTGACAAGGGTATTTCTCTTACCCGCACTTATATGAACCATTTAATGTTTGCGGACGACACAGTAATCATACAGGAATCTGAGGACAAGCTACAAATTGCAATGCATTAGCTTAACATAATACGCGAACATTTTAAAATGAAAATTTCGGCAATCAAAACGAAAGTCATGGCTTTTAATGGCAAGTGGCCGATACGATCAAAAATAGTACTAGGAGACAGGATTCTGGAGCAGATTTCAAATTTCAAATATTTAGGCTGCGACTTCACATATGATTACGACCAGGATGTCCAAAAAAAGATATCAAAATTCAACCTGGTATGCGGAGCAATCAATCGATCCCTTAGAGGTAGAGCCCGGAAGAACACCTTGATTAAATTTTATAGAGCCATGGCGATACCCACTTTGACTTACGGGAGTGAAGCATGGGTGCTGACAAAGAAGCTTGAATCAAGAATACAGTCAGCAGAGATGCGATTCCTTAGACAAGTAGTACAGACCTTACACAAGAGAGGATCGGATTCGGAATGAAAATATAAGAAGAAAATGTGATGTCCAACCAGTGTTGCGTTTGATAAAAACATATAGAAATAAGTGGACAGATCATGTCCTTAGAATGCCTGAAGACCGTTTCCCATTGAATGCCCTACTCCACAAGCCAATAGGCAGAAGAAGTATTGGTAGACCGAGGAAGAGATGGACGCCGGAACAGGCTTGAAAAGCCTAATCCATGACGATGGTGATGATGATGATGACAATTATAATTATTAATTGATTGAATAATTTAAATAATAATGATTACTTGTTCAAGTATGTTGTAGACTTCAATCCTCCTCTTCACGGGACTCGATAAATTTTGTCTATTAATCTTGTAAAATTGTTTCAGACACTACTTCTGGGGAGGGAAAGAGCCTTCAAATGTTCTTCAAGATAGATTCAAATGTGCTCGATGTTAATATGGTAAAATTTTCAAGTATTCTTATATGACTATTAGGTTTGGACCAATGATAGATGTCGGATTATTTCCAGTGTTTTAAATCTATCTATATCTATATTCTATATATAAATATAAAAGCGAAATGGCACTCACTCACTGACTGACTCACTCACTCACTCACTCGCAGAACTGAAAATCTACCGGACCAAGATTCAAATTTGGTAGGTATGTTCAGTTGGCCCTTTAGAGACGCACAAAGAAATCTTTGGCGATATTTTAACTCTAAGGGTGGTTTTTAAGGGTTTAAAGTTCGTCTTTTAGCATGTATATTCTTCTTATTCCAATATCTTAAAATTATAATTGAAATGTCCATACCATATGTTAATATAGAACTATAATCTAGAGAGAATACCTCTTTGAAACAGTTGTTCTGGTAACTAAATTAAAAATTTTGTCAGGTTGGCATTAAGTTGAGTTGACTTTGTTAGGTTGGCACCAAGTTGAAGATTGAAATGCATTTATCCAGGACACTCCTAAATACCAATTTATCGAGTTAGCCAAAATTAGCGTTTTCTCAGCTTTTCTGCGTCTTCTCAGCTTTTCTGAGTTTCCTCACCTTTTTCAATAATTGATGGAAATATATTTAAAAAATTCAGTACACAGGTTCAGCTGAGGTGGAAGAATTTTGTTTGCCAAAGATACGCCGATACAGTAACAGGTGTTTTTCGATATCAAATTGACATAATACGTTCAAATTCAGTACAGAGGTTCCGCTGAGGTCTACACGCAGGCAAGCGAAGCGAGACCGCTGATCTCAGTTTTGGGCAATCCAGTCGGGGGTCCAGAATTCGGTACAGAGGTTCCGCTGAGGTCTACATGCAGGCGAGCGAAGCGAGCCCGCTGATCTTATTTTTGGACGATCCAGTCGGGGGCCCAGGGGGCGGAGCCCCCTGGCTGGACGGATAAGGCGAGCGAAGCGAGCCTGACGGCTAGTGTAGTTATAAATGTGTTAAACAATTGAATGTAAATTTAGAATCTAATTCAATTCATTAATTCACCGAATAAGTAGAAATTTGCTGTAGTGATCTCAGCAACTCTCAAAGATAACAACAAACTATGCTGAAGATGGTGACATTATCCCTCGACCAATCAGAGAAAAGCAAGCTCCGCCTCCACAACTTTCATGCCTTCTCATTGGTCCAGCAAATCACCTGTTGCTATCGTCTTTTCACAGCAAACTATGGGCCACATTTCTCCACTTTATTATTTTTTCACGTCATTGTTCATCAAACGTCCAAAAATCTATTTGTGTGTAAATGGCTGTAAGTGTGATTCTTTCAGGTTTAATCTTCTTCTAAAGCATTCTAAGTACGTTACAAAGATAATTTGAAGCTGTATTGCGGTACCGTACTGTAGTTGCTTGTGTGAAAGGGAGTGCATTGACTTTACGAGCAACAATAGAAGAAGGCAAGTCAAGTTGAGGTGAGAGGGTAGACTATTTAAACGCTCTCACAATGAAGACACACCATACGTGATGAGCTGCTTAAATGCCTGCCTTCTCAGTAGGCCTTCTCTTCAACATCATTTTACGGCTCTAAACAGTGGATGAGAATTGAGAATAAGGCGGAGGAGAAGGAGAAGGATGAGGATGATGAGGAGGTGGAGGAAGAGGAAAAGGAGAAATGAGGATACGAAGAAAGAGGAGAAGAGGTAAAGGAGAAAGGATGAGGATGATGATGAGGTGGAGGAAGAGGAAAAGGAAAAATGATAATATGGAGTAAGAGGAGAAGAGGTAAAGGAGAAAGGATGAGGATGATGATGAGGTGGAGGAAGAGGAAAAGGAAAAAGGATAATATGAAGTAAGAGGAGAAGAGGTGAAGAAGAAAGGAAGAGGATGTCGAAGAAGGAGGAGAAGAGGATTCAGAGAAAAGAACAGAGAAAAGAACTCATCGAAGTTCAAGAATTACGAATTTGAAGATTATTTAGGCTTGAGGTTCAGTCGTGGAAGTCAAGGAAGATAAAAGAGAGGAGAAGGAGAATGTGTAAAGAAGAAAGTAAGGAGGAGAAGAAACATATGTGAAAGAGGAGAGAGAGACTTCATAGAAAAGATAGAGATAAGATATGATAACATATTTATTGACAATTGTTACTAGGCTCTTGCCTATGGTAACATTTACAAAAATTGACATAATAAAATTAAATTAAACTTAAGAAATAAATAATTATTTTCAGTTATGCATTGGTATAGAGAGAGAGAGAGAGAAAGAGAGAGAGAGAGAGAGAAAGAGAGAGAGAGAGAGAGAAGAGAGAGAAATGAGGAGTAGGAAGACAAATTAGGGATTAAAATTGATAAAATTAGAAATTGAATCAAAATACATAATTGGAAAGACAACATGGAGAAGGAAGTATAAAGTGGAACAGGAGTGGAATATAAGTATAAGGTAGTATGGAGAAATATTAAACGAGGCGGATTTAATAAGGAGCAGATGAGAAAATATAGCAGAAGGAGAAAAGAAGAGAATATTGGCTAGAAGAGAAGACGCAGACCAGCACATAATTATAATTATATTATTCAATAACATATTATATAATGTTGATGGTGAAGTATTTTTCACTTGGAAATAAAGAACTGAATTGGAATGAATTTATTCATTTTTCATTGAGAAAACAGTCAAAATCATTTGAATTAATGGGAAACAGTCAACAATAATAATTCATGAGATAAGAAGTACCATTAATTCATTGTACAATGAATGATAATCTTCGATGATCAATGAAACGAGCCCTGGATAACAATTGACGGAAGGAAGCAGGATATGTCATTAAAGCCAAATGAAAGTTGATGAGAGGAGAAAACTACAAAAGTTGAGTGTAGTTAGTATAGCAAAGAGAATAATCAAATGGTATACTCAACAGGCCTAGAAGAAGAAGAAGAAGAAGAAGAAGAAGAAGAAGAAGAAGAAGAAGAAGAAGAAGAAGAAGAAGAGAAGAAGAAGAAGAAGAAGAAGAAGAAGAAGAAGAAGAAGAAGAAGAAGAAGAAGAAGAAGAAGAAGTTTATGTCGTAACTTTTGTTGTTATCCCAAGCCGATAGTTCACGTAGTTCTTTCCTATGCAGCTGTGTGACGCTGGTAGTCTCTCAAATTGTGCCGTTCATACACTATCACCCCAACAAAACAGTAAAAATTGACAATAATCGACAGTAATCGGCTTGAGATAACAGTAAAAGTTGCGACATTAACGCCCTATACCATGGGATATCTACTTACGCTATTGTTTGTCTATGATATAGAATAAGAGTAGAAGTCAGAAGAGATTCAGGGACTCAGCTAAATAGAGAATATAAGAAGAAGAGAAAATACAGCAGCCAAATAGATAGAAAAGCGAGAGGATGAAAAGAAGAAGAGATAGATAGTAAGAGAGAGGACACGTCCACGGAAGAACAGATTGCCATGATAGGTTATCGACCCTGGAGAGAGAGAAAGAGAAAGAGAGAGTGATAGTCAAACCACTAGAGCACTCTCTTCTGAATGCAGTTCCCAGTTCCTGCAAGTCTTTCTCTCTATCAACAACAAACGGTCAAAGCTTAAGGTTCACTGACAGTTATAATCAACATCCAGGTGCAACAACTTCAAACTTTTATCAAAAAGTTGTGAAATTCCATCGAAAACCTTCCGTATTACAAATAGGAGTGGCGGTAACTACGTAAAACCTGTCGGAATTTTAGTGTGGTGCAAAATTTGAACGTTGATTACAATTTGGTGATGTGTCAAAGCCCCTCAGGATGTGACAAATTCAAAAGTTTTTCCTGCTTAGAAAATTGTGAATATTGTTCTGTGTTCTCAAAGTATTTATTCCAAAAAGATTGAAGATTGTTTATAATCGAGTGATGTGTCAATATCTTAGGATATATGTAGGATGTATTCCAATATCTTAGGATACATGTAGGATATATTTCATCATCTTAGGATATATGTAGGATATATTTCAATATCTTACAGTGTTTATTTATTTATTTCTCAAAGTATCCATTCCAAAAATTGTAGGTTGTTTGTAATCGAGTGATGTGTCAATATCTTAGGATATGTGTAGGATATATTTCAATATATTAAAATATATGTAGGATATATTTCATTATCTTAGGATATAAGTAGGATATATTTCAATATCTTACAGTGTATATTTATTTATTACATTCCACAATCACAATATAAATCATATAATATCATTATCAAATCGCAATATAATATCATTTTCAGCTGATAGTTGCAGTGATAGTAGTTTTTATTTTTCTGCTCAAAATTTTCAAGTTTATTTCAATATTATTGAAACTTTCAGATTGTTCATTGTTATTTCCGGCTCTTATCAACCCTTCGAAATTCAAAATTCATCAGTCATATCTCGAATACGTATTCTCTGAATGTTAATCTTTGGTGAAAACAGAAATTTTAAACTTAACCCCACTTTGGACTATTTATGTGCCAAAATCAAGGAATTGAAGAAGTTTTGGGCAATTGCCTGTTTCTCTTTCCAAATATCGTGTTTGTGACTGTTCTAATGAATAAATAAATAAATAAAATCTTAGGATATATTTCATTATCTTAGGATATAACTATGTAGGATGTATTCTAATATCTTAGGACACATGTAGGATATATTCCAATATCTTAGGATATATGTAGGATATATTTCAATATCTTACAGTGTTTATTTATCTATTACATTCCACAATCGCAATATAACATTGATGATTGGGAGAGAATCAACAGGATTAACCCAAAACTGTTTCTCTTCCTAATTTTGATGAAAATAGTTCAAATCAGGTTATGAAAACACTAAAGGTCACAAAATTATATATATGTAGGCATTTGAGACTCATGAGCTTTATATGTATTGAGTACTTCCCAAACGCTGAAAAATGAGTTAGGATGTGACAACTAAATAACAATAAAAAGAAAAATAACAATCTCAGTACCCTTTATGAATTATTTAATCATCTTATATGGTGAGATTGTTATTTTTCTTTCCATTTCTATAAAAGTAGCCCTATACAGACAAGATATAAATAAATAACATTTTATTGCCATGGAACATTCAAGTTATAAGCAACGTCAATAGTCGACACATATCACTGAGTAGTTAGTCATAAAACTTACAATAAACAGAAAACATGCAGTAAATTAATACATGAATAGGATCATAGCAATACCTACTACTACATGATGTAGTAGTAGGTATTGATCATAGCCACCTCTAATACAAGGCCCCGGCCTACGATATTGCAACGTCGCAGCGTAGGCCTACAATCTAATACATGATTGGTGAAAAAGATCAGCTGGTATTTTTTAAAATCTTTTTCACCAATCATGTATTAGGTTCTAGGCGACTTATAATACCTTACTGCGACGTTGTAATATCGTAGGCCGGGGCCTTGTATTGGAGGTGGCTATGATAGGATCCAATATGTTTCAGAGTTCATTTGTTGTTAAATTCGCTTAATTAATAATATTACCTTATGACAGATTCAAGAGCTATTTGCTTGAGAATTTGAGAGGCTGTTTTGAGAATTTATTAGTCCTTGAAGTGTCCTGATTTATTCCTGGGATGTTTCTACTTCGTGTGAAACTTGTTTACAGTGGAAAAGGATTTGAAAGTTGTTTACAAACGTGTGATGAGTGTTATCACTTCAGAAATTTATGAGAAATCTATGATTTTTAAAAAGTGTTGAATTCCCGATCTATTATCCTCGTTTGAAAGGGTAGTCGAAATTGACCTATCAACCCGTTTCCAGGATTTCAAATTTGTCATGTTCTGTTCTTATTTTTGCACAATTCATACCAGAACATGGAAAAATTGATATAATAGGAAGTTAGCAAGTTTCAAATAAATTGTAGAGTTGCGTACAGATATACGCGCCGCGAACATGAGTAATTCACTTTTAATCAGCTGACTATATCTGTATTTTTACAGAAACGGTGAGATACAGATATAAAAAGCTTGGCATCAGCTGATTAAAAATGAATTGCTCATGTTCGCGGCGCGTATATCTGTACGCACCTTAAGTTAGTACCGTATTGAAACATGACGTAAGCCCACCAGCAAAACAAAATATGAAAGTAGATAAAAGAAAGTAGTATCAAATTCGAAGTAAACAACTGGCTTAAAAGTAGACCAAAGGTGTTTATTTACAAATTGCTACTCTAGATTCTTAATTCGTATCAAGTGAAAACCTGTTCCATATATTTTGATGAAATTAGCATTTAAATTAATTGTGAACAAATTAGGGTTGATTGAGATCAAACTGTCTTCACTTACAAAAAATGAGGATGTTCTTTTAAAATATATCTTGATATTCGTATCAACTCAGAAAATTCGTAACTCAGTTCTCATTGTTGAATAAAATTGCAATACACAAGTGCATTGAACAGTATCTCAGATGGAATATCTCTATCAAGACTTGGATGATATTTCGAAGGGGTTTTAATTATTAGTATGACTTCAATGGTGTATCTTCTAAGACAATTTTATTGAGAGTGATTAATGTGATAACGAGGGCTGACTTATGTCATGGATTTGAAATTAGGATACTGCACTAGAAGGTGAGTCATAAATTTTTGTTATAGTTTTCAAAATTCTAGTATGTTATTTTAGTGAAATCTTGTTTAGAATATTATTTTCTATTCATTTATGCTTTGTTGACTCTTGAATTTTACGTAATTGATTGTATTCAATTTGGCAAATAGACGTAAGAAATGTCTCTGAGCTTCATTTCAATTATCGAAGACCTGATTAGTAATACCTGATTAGTTGAAAAATATAATATTGATCAAGTTCGAGCTTCTTGAAATATATAATATAATTGTTGAAAAATATAATATCTGATGAAATAAGAGCACTATCACCGTATCTCATTTTACCCTCTGACCACTTGAATGGGTCCCTCTAAAAACATTTTTTTTCTCAGCACTACAGCCCACTATGAGCTTTGGCCGCCTCCACTACAGCTCTCCACGCTTCTCGGTCCTCTGTTGATTGTCTCCATCCTCTATATCCCATTTTTTGGAGATCGTCTCTCACTTCATCTTCACACCTTATTCTCGGCCTTCCTAGCTTTCTTCTTGAATGTAGCCCCTCCTTGATAATCATTTTAGGCATTCTGTTTTCGTTCATTCTACAGATATGTCCAAACCATCTAAGCCGCTGTGCCTTTATAAATTCTACAATATTTCGGCCTTTTATCAATGCCTCGAGCTCTGAATTAGTTCTTCTCCTCCACTCCTCTCCTTCTTTAACTGGACCATAAATCTTTCTTAGGATTTTCCTTTCAAAAACGCCTGAATGGTTTTTGTCTTCTTCTGTTGACGTCCAAGATTCACAGCCGTACGTTACAACAGGTCGAATTAGACTCTCATTATTTTAAGTTTCGTGTTTCTACATATGAGCCTGTTCTTCAAAAGTTTCATGCTACTGAAGTATGCTCTATTTCCAGCCAATACTCTTTGCTTTATGCTGTAACCCATCTTGTTCTCGTTATTTAGTTCAACCCCCAAGTAGCTGAAGTTCCTCACACCTTGAAAGATTTTATTTCCAATTCGGAGGTTTTGTGGAACTCTTCTTGCTTGACTACTTGTTATTTTCATATACCTCGTTTTTCTTTCATGCACTATCAAGCCAATCTTATTTGCCTCTCTTTCTAGCAACAAAGCCTCTAAAAACATTGCAGCCGACAAAGTTGTCTTTATAAGACAATAAGTAGCTATTGCTAAGAATATAGTAGTTCTTTAAGTTTTCATAAGAAACTAGAAACTATCTCTTTCAAGTGATTATAAGTAACTCTTTTAACGTTTCCAAATCCTTAATTGAGTCTAAAATCAAATCAAGAAAACAGTCAAATGAAACAATGGAACTGAAAAACGGACCGAAATAAAATAAAACTTGACAGCTACTTCCTCTGTGCAAAATACTGAGCTAATTGACAGGACGTTGAAAAACATCTCAATTAGAACAATTAAATGTGATGGTGAGTGAAGGAATCCACTTGCCTTTAATTGGACTACTTTTTCATGAATTTACTCAATTAAATCGAATAACAAGTTGGGAACACATAAATACAGTGAATAGGATGTGTGGAAAATTAAAATGGACTTGGCACTGACTTTGAAAGCTACTAGTAGTTCTGTGAACAGTAGACCTCACGCAGTATTCTCATCCACAAGTAGGCCTACCTGATTGAAACTATAGACCTTATGGAAATACAGTAATAGACTGGCTTCTCCACACATCTGTGTAATCACTTGTCAGCTGATTTATGATGAATAATTCTATAGTCTGATTTTTACTCTAATATTGGCGTATGAAGGAGGCTCCTTTTTCCTTTTATTATCCTTGAAATGCAAAATTTCCAAAAACCTTACGTCGACGCGCGTAATTAAAAAAGGAACATACCTGTCAAATTTCATGAAAATCTATTACCGCGTTTCGACGTAAATGCGCAACATATAAACATTTGAACATTCAAACATTCAAACATTCAAACATTCAAACATTCAAACATTCAAACATTCAAACATTCAAACATTCAAACATTCAAACATTCAAACATTCAAACATTCAAACATTCAAACATTCAAACATTCAAACATTCAAACATTCAAACATTCAAACATTCAAACATTCAAACATTCAAACATTCGAACATTCAAACATTCAACATTCAAACATTTAAACATTAAGAGAAATGCCAAACCGTCGACTTGAATCTTAGACCTCACTTCGCTCGGTCAAAGATAGGCAATATAACAGAAGAAGTTATCCAACATTGACTAATGTTTTTCTTGATAAAGCTACCTAACGTTAGAAAAGTGAACGGAAATCTTTATCAAGAGTTTTGATAATATGTACTGTAGTTCAAAAGCCATTATCTATCTATTGGCTTTAGTTTGATAATTCTATTCCTGTTATAAAATACCATAATTGGCTATACTTTGACAGGGAATATCACAATTTTGTGATACAGATGAAGATGAGATACGATTGATAGTGTGATTTATATACATCTGGAATAATTCATCTATACATTGAATAATACCATAGAGAAACAATAGCATAAGCTATTATACACCCTCACCCCAACAAAACAGTAAAAATCTACAATAATCGACAGTAATCGACAGTATAATCGGCTTGAGTTAACAGTAAAAGTTGCGACATAAACGCCCTTTACCATGGGATATCTACTTATGCTATTGTTTATCTATGATAATACAAAATCATTATCAAAAATTGTTCATCTTGGCCAAATACATCCATGTGGATTTTTATACTGTTGAAGCTGAAATTGACAAATTTGACTGTAGAATTCAATTCTTTTTTATTAATTTCAAGATATATTTCCGATATTATGCCATTTATATATTTATTCCACATTTCATAATACACAAATCAAATATATGATCAGAAAAGGATCAACAGGTCTAGCCCAAAACTGTTTCGAATTATGAAAGAAATATGTCCATGAAGTAGGTTATGATGCTTTACTTGAACAATCATAATGGAAATTGACAATTTTATGTTAGAAATTTAAGTAATCGGAGCCATTAAACCTGTCCAACAGTAGCATTCTTCATAAGGATAATCTATCTTAAAATACACAACTACAACCTAGGAAATTCTCATAAAATCCACAGTAATCACAATTTGTCCACTAATGGATCGCGCAATTTTCCAACTATATTTGAAAAAAATTTAGAATCTACTTGATTCCTCCATAATTTCAGTTCTTGAGTGCTGTTTTTATCCAGTAATTCTCTCACAATTTACAGAACAAACTTCAATTACTGAGGACTTTTGCAATTTTCTTTTTCTACCTCTGTCTAGATGACTGCAATTTTTTTCTCATCCCACTTAAAAGTGACTGCAATTTTTCTCTCAAAACTGCAGATTTCTGTTGTAATGAGGAGAGTGTAATGAGCATCATAATTTTGCAAGTAGTACATTAGGGGGGACATACATTTTTTTTTTGAAAATCCACTTAAAAGTTGAGAAAATTCTTGTTCAGTTGATGGCTTGTCTCTTTTTTCCCTCTTCTATTACTTGTTTCCTCTTTTTTGTCTCTTTCTTTTTCTTGTCTCCGACACGGAAACACGAATCACTCGAGTCACGAACTCTCTCAAACTTCGTGACGCTTGAAATGTGATTGTGGACAGAGAGTTGAAACAAAATTGTAGGTTACCAAGATTCCTCTCCAAGATGGCGGCAATCTCATACAAACTACTTTCCGAGTTGCATTTTCAATTGCATCCAATAATAATAGATTGCACCTATTTATTCAATCAATTCGCAGATCTTTTGCAGTTTCTCCAACTGTCTATTTTTCAAGTCTTTTGCAGTCTCTCAACATGACTTTTTCATTTTTCTCAGACTTCATCTCAATTTGATTGTTTGTCCATGTAAATCTACATCAACAGTCATGATAGATCATTGTGTAGATGCAGGCAACATTCTCAGTTTTGTTTTCAAGATTTATCAATCATTGTCGATCACTATAAATCATTCGTGACTCAGAATTGCTTGAGAATTCTACAGTGCATCTCAATATTTTCATATTGGTTTGGGAGTGGAGAGTATTATCCTTATTGGGAGCTTGGGACATTTAGAAATCGACAGTAACCTTTCCCATGAAAATACTTCTGATGTTGTTGTCGTGGGAATTTGAAGGGCCGTGTTTATAAACGTTTCTTGAGATAGTTTCTAGTCTAGTAAATTTTGGTCGTCCAACGAACACCTAATAGAATTGTTCTGATTGGTTCTTGGTTGCTAGGCAACTTAACGTGCTTGGATAGAAACGTTCTTAAGATTCTTTTATGAATCCTTTTTTCTCTTTTTTACTTTCCTTGCCCTATTACCATAGGTAAGGAAAGTATTGCTTTCCAAAAAAAAATTAAGGTACCCCAATTTCTAAATTTCTATACTTTTCAAGGTCCCCTGAGTCCAAAAAAGTGGTTTTTGGGTATTGGTCTGTATGTGTGTGTGTGTGTGTGTGTGTGTGTGTGTGTGTGTGTGTACACGATATCTCATCTCCCAATTAACGGAATGACTTGAAATTTGGAACTTAAGGTCCTTTCACTATAAGGATCCGACACGAACAATTTCGATCAAATGTAATTCAAAATGGCGGCTAAAATGGCGAGAATGTTGTCAAAAACAGGGTTTTTCGTGATTTTCTCGGAAACGGCTCCAACGATTTTTATCAAATTCATACATAAAATAGTCATCAATAAGCTCTATCAACTGCCACAAGTCCCATATCTGTAAAAATTTCAGGAGCTTCGCCTCATCAATGCAGATAGATTCCCAATTATCAGGCTTCAGATACAATTGAAACGAAAAAAGTCAAGTGGAGTAGATTGAGCATGAAAATCTCTACAATTAATGTTCAGTAACATTTTCACCTGAAATTGAAAATAAGCTTTAAATTCGAGAAAATGTGATTATTCAATTGCAAATTATTGTTGATTCTATTAAAATCATTCACTATGAAGAGATAGCAGACCTCATGTGTGTCTCCAGCGTTATTGCCCTGTCACCAGCTGGCTCAAATCTTTGAATAGTAGACTTGAGATGCGCGGGAACACTAGCGTCAGGTGATGAATTTTCATAACGGCAAGGAAAGTTGTGTGAGTGCGCCACACCAGATTTTTTCCTTCTTCTTTTTCTTCTTATTTTCCACCACAACAAATTCTGTCACCAATATGTTTCAAATCAGCAACTTTAATATTTATTTATTTTTTATCAACAACATGTCACTGTAACGTTTTCCAGATCACGTGCCACTTGTAACACTTCTAGTTCCACTGATTTTTCCTAATTTTTTCTTCTCTCTTATATTTTTCCCTTTTTTCACCAACACTTCTTTATCCTCTTCTATTTTTCAAATCGAACAAATAATTTGGGGCTGCGCCTGTTGGTATTATGAATAATTGTATCATTGAATCAATAAATTAATTATTGAAAATATGCCTTTAGCCGATTGAGTTCAATCATGTTATTATCTCCTCTATTCTTCCATTTCATTTTTATTATCATTACATTTCTATCTTTCTCACACACCTTATCTCCTTCTTCTTACGCCCTTCTTCATTTTCGAATTCTTTTCCCTTTCTACCATTCATCGGAAAACGGAAAAACTAACAGATAGAGTACATTTTCCATCTCCTTCCTTATAATATTCATATTATTTCCTTCACTTTCGCTGCCCTGTCCATTTTCTCATCCCATTCTCCCTATTTTGCATTTTCTAGTCTTCCTTCTTGCATTTGATTGGATACCTGAAGTCTTTTAAATCCAATCAATAAATTATCAGCTTCTTCTTTCTCTTTTCTCTTATCATTATACTATCCACATCTCGTTCTCATCTATCTTCTCTCTCTTATCATAACATTTCCATCTCCTTCTACACCTCATCTTTTCCATCTCTCTCTCTTTCCCTGATAACCCTGATCTACTTTCAGCCTACTTTATTGTATAAAACACTATAATCATAATACAATTATAACATTGGAGGAAAAACTAGGCTGAGCCTGTACTATTTCTCTCCAAAAATTTTGATAAAATGCTAATGTTGTCCAAAAGTTAAGGTTATGTAAACACACACTGCTTTGTCACTTGATTTTCGGTCCAGGAGTAATGAATTGAAAATTTTGAATTTTGAAGGTTGATGTTATACTCTAAATGAATCACAATAAATTAAAAACTTTAAAAATATTGCACTTATTTGAAAAATTTGAATACAAAATCAAAAACCTACTCACTATTAGATATTTACAGCTGAAAATAATAGTTATTGCACTAACAGCATTCTTTATACTTCATTTTATTAATCAATTATTTGATCTTATCTACCTATATCATTATTTTACTTTATCAATTTTCTGTTTTTTTCTTTTAAATATTCATATTGATCAAACTTCTACAATATTTCCATTAATAAATAAATCCTTAGTTTCAATAATGAAATTAACGTTCTGGTAGAGAGTTAGTGGGGAGGATATATTTAATATTCTTTCCGAAGAATGGACACTTATATGTCCAAAGCTCCGCCAATTTATGTAGATGCATAACATAAATTATTATCTATAGTTATTATATTACAAATTGCTTTTTCATATCATATGCAGTTCAATAATTATTTTCTTAGTCTATATCATGTAAATTCATCTATAATTTTGCTGTATTGTAAGCTATTGTATATAAGTGTATAAGCCAGTATATATTGTAATCTACATAAATAAAGTACTCAATCAATCAATCAATCTCCTCTCTTTTATCA
>NC_052515.1:33079402-33081902 GCF_014356525.2 Nilaparvata lugens | reverse complement strand
AAATATAAGGGTACTACAAGTTTTTATACTGTTTTTATTAATCAGTAATCTCATATATTTGAACTGTAACTAGTAGTACTGTGAACAGGAGACCTCACGCAGTATTCTCATCCACAAGTACCTGATTGAAACTATAGACCTTATGGATTCTCCACACATCTGTGTAATCACGTGTCAGCTGATTTATGATGAATAATTCTGTAGTCTGATTTTTACTGTAATATTGGCGTATGAAGGAGGCTCCTTTTTCCTTTTATATCATCCTTGAATGCAAATTTTCAAAAACCTTGTATATACGTCGACGCGCAATTTAAAAAGGAACATATCTGTCAAATTTCATGAAAATCTATTACCAGCGTTTCGCCGTAAATGCGCCATATAAACATTTAAAACATTAAGAGAAATGACAAACCGTCGACTTGAATCTTAGACCTCACTTCGCTCGGTCAATAAATTAGAATAAAACAAATAATTTTGAATTTGGATAGATTGATGATAAAACTTTCGTAAAAACATGACACAAACTTTGAATTCACAAAGTAAAGAATAAAATTGACAGTAGACTGTTACAAAATAAAAAATAAGGTTCATCTGAAGTATATTGGAGAAGAATTTTACAGTAAATTACGATTTTTATGAAGTTTCACCAAATTGTATAATCAGGATGCCAACTATAAATTGCACTGACTATAAATGGTATGGTACATAGTTGCCTTACACTCTACTTCACATTACCTTTTATGAATCAAAATTCTCTAATTAGAGCAAAAACTTCAACATTATAACGTGTACTCATTATATAGAGTTGTGTAGAAAATTATTGAAATACCTTAAAAGGTGGTTGTGGCTTGGTCAAACCGGCTAAAGCAGTTATGGGCAAATGCCTGTTGTTTTTACCTGGATTGTATTTGTATGTGATTAAATAAATAAATGAATAAAACTTCACATAAGGTACATCGTCAATCATACTTTAAGAACGATGTTAGTAAATGGTCATAACATGGTTGTACTTAGATCAGGTACTTGATATGCTTGATTACTTGAAGTCAATTACCTCCCATGTATGTACTCAAATGAATTTACCTAAAATTACCAAATCACATGTACTTGAATCACATGTGCTTAATTATTTCTATTTCTTGATCATGAGTGCATATACAGTATGCAGACTTCACTTAAATTTTGACTAGCTGGTCTAAAAAAAGAAGAATACTTTTGAAGAAATTTGACAAGTTGGTGGAAAAATAGAAGGATATTTTCTGAAGAAATTTAATAGCTGCTTAGTTTATGCCCAAACTAAGAATTCAAATCAAGTGTGTTTAATACTTCGCATCTGATCTAACCTGGATGTTATTCACCATTTTTTGTGTCAAATCAGGGAAATAAAAACTAAGTTGGACTCTATAACAACAATGTTGTCTAAAAATATAAGGAATTTATTGAAACATTACATATATGCTTCAACACCTACGGTGTTATTTTTAGCGTCAATGTTCACACTGAAGATGATACCATAGGAGTTGAAACATGTATGTAATTTTTTAATAAACTCCTTATATTTTTAGACAACACTCCGGTGTTTCAGCATGGTTAAAAATCACTACATTCATCAACTACATTATCTGGAGTCTGTAACAACAAATTATACTGTAAATCAAATCAAATCAAATCTTTTTTATTTTGACAAAAAAACACAACTCAGTGAAATAAAGATATAAACTTCTATACAGTTGTTCCTGTCAAATAAAATACTACTTGCTAAATTATTTACATTTGTATGCAAGTAGGAGGTCAGTGAAACAAGTTTCTAATGCTACATTCACACACACACTCACACATCTTTCTCTTTCAAGTTGGTATGTGCAAAAAAGGTAAAAGAAGTATTATAATAGAATGGGAATCAGATAATTACAGAAAAATAACTCTCAATAGTTTCAGGCAGACATCCAGTAAGCCATTTTGATATCTGTTTTTTCAAAAGTATTTTGTTCTCAATATTTCTTATATAATCAGGTAGATAGTTGGAAAATTTTGGCCCCAAAAAGACAAAGATTTCTGAGAAAAAGTGTTATACACTCTGGGTGTCTAGCTAGATTTTCAACTACTCTTCTAGTTCTGTATACATTATCATTCTCGAACATTTGCCGACTTACTTCGATTGCCTGATAACATGTAAAGGATGATAAGACTTTGAAAAGTATATTTCGCACCTAGGGCCGAAAATGAGATATTTCCGGCTCGAAATCGGTTTTTAAGTCCGGGCCGTAGCCGAGGACTAAGAAAGATTGAGAGCCGGAAATACATTTTTGCCCATGGTGCGAACGCTATTTTTCGCCACACCAAAAAAAACTTCCCAATATATAAGAAATTGTAAAAATAAATAAAATTCAAACAGCCTATTTTGATAGTTTGAATCTTGGTTATGACAACTTTCACTGTCAATTAATTCAATATTACTTAATTATATTTACAATAGTGACATATTTTTATACTATTAATA
>NC_052515.1:33011971-33079302 GCF_014356525.2 Nilaparvata lugens | reverse complement strand
TTGGCGGGGAAGGGAAAATATAGCCTCTAGCCTTTGCTAGTTGGCGGGGTTAAGCCTCTAGCCTTTGCTAGTTGGCGGGGGATGGGAAAACGAAGCCTCTAGCCTCATCTACAGTCTTAAATTGCATGCATTTTAGTTTTAGTATTTAGAAAATACAAATATAAGTTGAGAATTAAGATTGAAGTATGTGAAATATAGCCTCTAGCCTTTGCTAGTTGGCGGGGTTAAGCCTCTAGCCTTTGCTAGTTGGCGGGGTGAAGCCTCTAGCCTTTGCTAGTTGGCGGGGTGAAGCCTCTAGCCTTTGCTAGTTGGCGGGGTGAAGCCTCTAGCCTTTGCTAGTTGGCGGGGTGAAGCCTCTAGCCTTTGCTAGTTGGCGGGGAGAATGGAAATCACCGCTATCTTGTGATAGCCTTGGGTTAATCTTAGTTTTAACATAATTTTAAGTCTTAACTTGCATGCAATTTACTTAATAGGTGACACTTCCCCATCGGTAGGGGAAATGCACAAGGTATTTTGCATCAAAGAGGGTGTATCACCCTTGGAGATGCTGGGAAGTGGAGATATTCTTGAGAAATTCAAGAGTTTTTTACTTCTCTACTCTACTAAGTATCTTTAAGAGTGAGAAACTCTCATAGATACTGTAGAGTACAACATTCACGCCTGGCGGTCCTTAGTTTAGTGATAAGTTCAATCTATGATTAGCAACTATTTATCATCATTTTTTGATACTTTAAAATTAGAGATATTCTTGAGAAACTCAAGGGTTCTCTAATGAGTATCATTGAGAGTAAGAAACTCTTATTGATACTGTCTTGTACAAACATACACTCCTGTTGATTCAGGTATTCTCTTAGTTCAGTCCAAGTTAAGATTTGTAACTGTTTATCTACATTATATAAAATTGCTTTGTTTTGTAAGTGCTTTACAAGTTTGTTGCAGCTTAGCCTACCAAATGAATCCAAGTGCACCATTGTGGATATTTTTCAAAAGGTTAGTATATTATAAATTTATAAACTCATCTAGATATCCAGACTTAAGTTCCATTATATTATATCTCATTTATTAATTTGTTGTTTGAAAATTATCAATTCTTATTGTTCCCAGACAATTTGTAAAGCATATTCGATTTTTTAAAATTTGTATCTTTATTCAATATTCACTAGTTCCTTTTTTGTGATACAATTTAATATCAAGTGTTTTTAAATAATTATCAAGATTATAAATAAAGAGAATGAATAATAGATTAGATAGATTAAATAATTAGAAGAGATTAGAAAGATTTAATTATTAGATTAAATAATATCAAGATTTTTAAATTTGTATCTTTATTCAATATTCACTAGTTCCTTTTTTGTGACACAATTTAATATCAAGTCATGAAAATTTTTTAATATTATTCATCTTTAACAATGTATGGTGAAATATTTATTGAACCAAGTTTGATAACTCTACTTGACACTATATCTATTGAATTTTGTTATTTAAATTAACAGTTAACCTTCAATCAATTGTGTATAAGATTATCAATGAAAGTTTTGTCTTTTTCAGCAGGATTGATGAACAACTAAACAAACAATATTGTGGAGATACATGTGAATTATAATGGAGATGCCACCAGCTATTCAATGCATTGGAGAGCAGCTCTACTACCAAAGTGGACATGTGGATCACTGGATGTGGTATGAGATATCTGGAATTTATATTTTCAATAGTCTAGACAGGATAGAATGCTCTAACACTTCCCTATTCTAACACAGATATCAAGCTAGGGCCGGGATGTTTATGGTGGTTACTATTATGACACAGTTCATCCCGACCCCTTCGGCAGTGCCTTGTTCTATCCGGTTGGTTCTGAGTCCAATGGGTGCTTTCAAGTTAGAGTCAACTGACCTGCAGATCGCATTTCCGCGTGCCAACAACTGGACGAACATGTGCTACTGTTAGATTGTGGTTTATGGATGGCTGTGGAGTAAGAAAATCACCTTGAATAGGGTTTGAGTTGTCAGGGTCCCTGTAGGATATTTGCAGTTGTCAGTCGACTATTACATTTCTGATCAGTGCCCTTTGTGGTGGTGCCACAGCTTTTTCATGATGGTTGCGGGCTCAGTACAGCACTAATTTGATGAGCAGGTGGTACTGTTACACTGTGGCCTGGTCTGACTTGTTCTATGAGACTGGCGATGCAAATATTAGATTGTAGTGCCTTCAGCAAACTTAGGGATGGGGGTGTGAGAATTATCTGTCTTAAGAATTAGAATTAAGAAAAATACGTTTATATCTGAGGCTGGAGTGATATTAAGTATAGTCTCTAGCCTTTGCTAGTTGGCGGGGAAGGGAAAATATAGCCTCTAGCCTTTGCTAGTTGGCGGGGTTAAGCCTCTAGCCTTTGCTAGTTGGCGGGGTTAAGCCTCTAGCCTTTGCTAGTTGGCGGGGGATGGGAAAACGAAGCCTCTAGCCTCATCTACAGTCTTAAATTGCATGCATTTTAGTTTTAGTATTTAGAAAATACAAATATAAGTTGAGAATTAAGATTGAAGTATGTGAAATATAGCCTCTAGCCTTTGCTAGTTGGCGGGGTTAGCCTCTAGCCTTTGCTAGTTGGCGGGGTGAAGCCTCTAGCCTTTGCTAGTTGGCGGGGTTAAGCCTCTAGCCTTTGCTAGTTGGCGGGGTGAAGCCTCTAGCCTTTGCTAGTTGGCGGGGTGAAGCCTCTAGCCTTTGCTAGTTGGCGGGGAAGGGAAAATATAGCCTCTAGCCTTTGCTAGTTGGCGGGGTTAAGCCTCTAGCCTTTGCTAGTTGGCGGGGGATGGGAAAACGAAGCCTCTAGCCTCATCTACAGTCTTAAATTGCATGCATTTTAGTTTTAGTATTTAGAAAATACAAATATAAGTTGAGAATTAAGATTGAAGTATGTGAAATATAGCCTCTAGCCTTTGCTAGTTGGCGGGGTTAAGCCTCTAGCCTTTGCTAGTTGGCGGGGTGAAGCCTCTAGCCTTTGCTAGTTGGCGGGGTTAAGCCTCTAGCCTTTGCTAGTTGGCGGGGTGAAGCCTCTAGCCTTTGCTAGTTGGCGGGGTGAAGCCTCTAGCCTTTGCTAGTTGGCGGGGAGAATGGAAATCACCGCTATCTTGTGATAGCCTTGGGTTAATCTTAGTTTTAACATAATTTTAAGTCTTAACTTGCATGCAATTTACTTAATAGGTGACACTTCCCCATCGGTAGGGGAAATGCACAAGGTATTTTGCATCAAAGAGGGTGTATCACCCTTGGAGATGCTGGGAAGTGGAGATATTCTTGAGAAATTCAAGAGTTTTTTACTTCTCTACTCTACTAAGTATCTTTAAGAGTGAGAGACTCTCATAGATACTGTAGAGTACAACATTCACGCCTGGCGGTCCTTAGTTTAGTGATAAGTTCAATCTATGATTAGCAACTATTTATCATCATTTTTTGATACTTTAAAATTAGAGATATTCTTGAGAAATTCAAGGGTTCTCTAATGAGTATCATTGAGAGTAAGAAACTCTTATTGATACTGTCTTGTACAAACATACACTCCTGTTGATTCAGGTATTCTCTTAGTTCAGTCCAAGTTAAGATTTGTAACTGTTTATCTACATTATATAAAATTGCTTTGTTTTGTAAGTGCTTTACAAGTTTGTTGCAGCTTAGCCTACCAAATGAATCCAAGTGCACCATTGTAGATATTTTTTAAAAGGTTAGTAGACTCTTTCATTGATTTTTACTCATCCAGATATCCAGACTCAAGCTCCATGATATTATATCTCATTAATTTATTTTTTGTTTGGAATTATCAATTCTTATTGTTCCTAGACAATTTGTAAAGCATATTCGAATTTTTTCAGTTTGTATCTTTATTCAATATTCACTAGTTCCTTTTTTGTGACACAATTTAATATCAAGTGTTTTTGAATAATATCAAAATTATAAATAGAGAGAATAAATAATAGATTGGATAGATTAAATAATTAGATTACATTAGATTAAATAATATCTTTTTTTAATATCAAGATTTTTAAATTTGTATCTTTATTCAATATTTACTAGATCCTTTTTTGTGACACAATTTAATATCAAGTCATGGCAATTTTTTAATATTATTCATCTTTAACAATGTATGGTGAAATATTTATTGAACCAAGTTTGATAATTCTACTTGGCACTATATCTATTGAATTTTGTTATTTAAATTAACAGTTAACCTTCAATCAATTGTGTATAAGATTATCAATGAAAGTTTTGTCATTTTCAGCAGGATTGATGAACAACTAAACAAACAATATTGTGGAGATACATGTGAATTATAATGGAGATGCCACCAGATATTCAATGCATTGGAGAGCAGCTCTACTACCAAAGTGGAGATGTGGATCACTGGATGTGGTATGAGATATCTGGTAACCATATTTTCAGTAGTCTAGACAGGATAGAATTCTCTAACACTTCCCTATTCTAACACAGATATCAAGCTAGGGCTGGGATGTTTATGGTGGTTACTATTATGACACAGTTCATCCCGACCCTTTCGGCAGTGCCATGTTCTATCCGGTTGGTTCTGAGTCCAATGGGTGCTTTCAAGTTAGAGTCAACTGACCTGCAGATCGCATTTCCGCGTGCCAACAACTGGACGAACATGTGCTACTGTTAGATTGTGGTTTATGGATGGCTGTGGAGTAAGAAAATCACCTTGAATAGGGTTTGAGTTGTCAGGGTCCCTGTAGGATATTTGCAGTTGTCAGTCGACTATTACATTTCTGATCAGTGCCCTTTGTGGTGGTGCCACAGCTTTTTCATGATGGTTGCGGGCTCAGTACAGCACTAATTTGATGAGCAGGTGGTACTGTTACACTGTGGCCTGGTCTGACTTGTTCTATGAGACTGGCGATGCAAATATTAGATTGTAGTGCCTTCAGCAAACTTAGGGATGGGGGTGTGAGAATTATCTGTCTTAAGAAATTCAAGAGTTTTTTACTTCTCTACTCTACTAAGTATCTTTAAGAGTGAGAGACTCTCATAGATACTGTAGAGTACAACATTCACGCCTGGCGGTCCTTAGTTTAGTGATAAGTTCAATCTATGATTAGCAACTATTTATCATCATTTTTTGATACTTTAAAATTAGAGATATTCTTGAGAAATTCAAGGGTTCTCTAATGAGTATCATTGAGAGTAAGAAACTCTTATTGATACTGTCTTGTACAAACATACACTCCTGTTGATTCAGGTATTCTCTTAGTTCAGTCCAAGTTAAGATTTGTAACTGTTTATCTACATTATATAAAATTGCTTTGTTTTGTAAGTGCTTTACAAGTTTGTTGCAGCTTAGCCTACCAAATGAATCCAAGTGCACCATTGTAGATATTTTTTAAAAGGTTAGTAGACTCTTTCATTGATTTTTACTCATCCAGATATCCAGACTCAAGCTCCATGATATTATATCTCATTAATTTATTTTTTGTTTGGAATTATCAATTCTTATTGTTCCTAGACAATTTGTAAAGCATATTCGAATTTTTTCAGTTTGTATCTTTATTCAATATTCAAGTGTTTTTGAATAATATCAAAATTATAAATAGAGAGAATAAATAATAGATTGGATAGATTAAATAATTAGATTACATTAGATTAAATAATATCTTTTTTTAATATCAAGATTTTTAAATTTGTATCTTTATTCAATATTTACTAGATCCTTTTTTGTGACACAGATTAATATCAAGTCATGGCAATTTTTTAATATTATTCATCTTTAACAATGTATGGTGAAATATTTATTGAACCAAGTTTGATAATTCTACTTGGCACTATATCTATTGAATTTTGTTATTTAAATTAACAGTTAACCTTCAATCAATTGTGTATAAGATTATCAATGAAAGTTTTGTCATTTTCAGCAGGATTGATGAACAACTAAACAAACAATATTGTGGAGATACATGTGAATTATAATGGAGATGCCACCAGCTATTCAATGCATTGGAGAGCAGCTCTACTACCAAAGTGGAGATGTGGATCACTGGATGTGGTATGAGATATCTGGAATTTATATTTTCAATAGTCTAGACAGGATAGAATGCTCTAACACTTCCCTATTCTAACACAGATATCAAGCTAGGGCGGGATGTTTATGGTGGTTACTATTATGACACAGTTCATCCCGACCCCTTCGGCAGTGCCTTGTTCTATCCGGTTGGTTCTGAGTCCAATGGGTGCTTTCAAGTTAGAGTCAACTGACCTGCAGATCGCATTTCCGCGTGCCAACAACTGGACGAACATGTGCTACTGTTAGATTGTGGTTTATGGATGGCTGTGGAGTAAGAAAATCACCTTGAATAGGGTTTGAGTTGTCAGGGTCCCTGTAGGATATTTGCAGTTGTCAGTCGACTATTACATTTCTGATCAGTGCCCTTTGTGGTGGTGCCACAGCTTTTTCATGATGGTTGCGGGCTCAGTACAGCACTAATTTGATGAGCAGGTGGTACTGTTACACTGTGGCCTGGTCTGACTTGTTCTATGAGACTGGCGATGCAAATATTAGATTGTAGTGCCTTCAGCAAACTTAGGGATGGGGGTGTGAGAATTATCTGTCTTAAGAATTAGAATTAAGAAAAATACGTTTATATCTGAGGCTGGAGTGATATTAAGTATAGTCTCTAGCCTTTGCTAGTTGGCGGGGTGAAGCCTCTAGCCTTTGCTAGTTGGCGGGGTGAAGCCTCTAGCCTTTGCTAGTTGGCGGGGTGAAGCCTCTAGCCTTTGCTAGTTGGCGGGGAAGGGAAAATATAGCCTCTAGCCTTTGCTAGTTGGCGGGGTGAAGCCTCTAGCCTTTGCTAGTTGGCGGGGTGAAGCCTCTAGCCTTTGCTAGTTGGCGGGGGATGGGAAAACGAAGCCTCTAGCCTTTGCTAGTTGGCGGGGAAGGAAAATATAGCCTCTAGCCTTTGCTAGTTGGCGGGGTGAAGCCTCTAGCCTTTGCTAGTTGGCGGGGTTAAGCTCTAGCCTTTGCTAGTTGGCGGGGTGAAGCCTCTAGCCTTTGCTAGTTGGCGGGGTGAAGCCTCTAGCCTTTGCTAGTTGGCGGGGAAGGGAAAATATAGCCTCTAGCCTTTGCTAGTTGGCGGGGGATGGGAAAACGAAGCCTCTAGCCTCATCTACAGTCTTAATTGCATGCATTTTAGTTTTAGTATTAGAAAATACAAATATAAGTTGAGAATTAAGATTGAAGTATGTGAAA
Organism: Nilaparvata lugens; assembly: GCF_014356525.2. NCBI lineage: Eukaryota > Metazoa > Arthropoda > Insecta > Hemiptera > Delphacidae > Nilaparvata > Nilaparvata lugens. Next base: position 33,072,062 of record NC_052515.1, on the reverse strand, counting down.
TATAGCCTCTAGCCTTTGCTAGTTGGCGGGGTGAAGCCTCTAGCCTTTGCTAGTTGGCGGGGTGAAGCCTCTAGCCTTTGCTAGTTGGCGGGGTGAAGCCTCTAGCCTTTGCTAGTTGGCGGGGAAGGGAAAATATAGCCTCTAGCCTTTGCTAGTTGGCGGGGTGAAGCCTCTAGCCTTTGCTAGTTGGCGGGGGATGGGAAAACGAAGCCTCTAGCCTCATCTACAGTCTTAAATTGCATGCATTTTAGTTTTAGTATTAGAAAATACAAATATAAGTTGAGAATTAAGATTGAAGTATGTGAAATATAGCCTCTAGCCTTGCTAGTTGGCGGGGTTAAGCCTCTAGCCTTGCTAGTTGGCGGGGTGAAGCCTCTAGCCTTGCTAGTTGGCGGGGTGAGCCTCTAGCCTTTGCTAGTTGGCGGGGTTAAGCCTCTAGCCTTTGCTAGTGGCGGGGTGAAGCCTCTAGCCTTGCTAGTTGGCGGGGTGAAGCCTCTAGCCTTTGCTAGTTGGCGGGGAGAATGGAAATCACCGCTATCTTGTGATAGCCTTGGGTTAATCTTAGTTTTAACATAATTTTAAGTCTTAACTTGCATGCAATTTACTTAATAGGTGACACTTCCCCATCGGTAGGGGAAATGCACAAGGTATTTTGCATCAAAGAGGGTGTATCACCCTTGGAGATGCTGGGAAGTGGAGATATTCTTGAGAAATTCAAGAGTTTTTTACTTCTCTACTCTACTAAGTATCTTTAAGAGTGAGAGACTCTCATAGATACTGTAGAGTACAACATTCACGCCTGGCGGTCCTTAGTTTAGTGATAAGTTCAATCTATGATTAGCAACTATTTATCATCATTTTTTGATACTTTAAAATTAGAGATATTCTTGAGAAATTCAAGGGTTCTCTAATGAGTATCATTGAGAGTAAGAAACTCTTATTGATACTGTCTTGTACAAACATACACTCCTGTTGATTCAGGTATTCTCTTAGTTCAGTCCAAGTTAAGATTTGTAACTGTTTATCTACATTATATAAAATTGCTTTGTTTTGTAAGTGCTTTACAAGTTTGTTGCAGCTTAGCCTACCAAATGAATCCAAGTGCACCATTGTAGATATTTTTTAAAAGGTTAGTAGACTCTTTCATTGATTTTTACTCATCCAGATATCCAGACTCAAGCTCCATGATATTATATCTCATTAATTTATTTTTTGTTTGGAATTATCAATTCTTATTGTTCCTAGACAATTTGTAAAGCATATTCGAATTTTTTCAGTTTGTATCTTTATTCAATATTCACTAGTTCCTTTTTTGTGACACAATTTAATATCAAGTGTTTTTGAATAATATCAAAATTATAAATAGAGAGAATAAATAATAGATTGGATAGATTAAATAATTAGATTACATTAGATTAAATAATATCTTTTTTTAATATCAAGATTTTTAAATTTGTATCTTTATTCAATATTTACTAGATCCTTTTTTGTGACACAATTTAATATCAAGTCATGGCAATTTTTTAATATTATTCATCTTTAACAATGTATGGTGAAATATTTATTGAACCAAGTTTGATAATTCTACTTGGCACTATATCTATTGAATTTTGTTATTTAAATTAACAGTTAACCTTCAATCAATTGTGTATAAGATTATCAATGAAAGTTTTGTCATTTTCAGCAGGATTGATGAACAACTAAACAAACAATATTGTGGAGATACATGTGAATTATAATGGAGATGCCACCAGATATTCAATGCATTGGAGAGCAGCTCTACTACCAAAGTGGAGATGTGGATCACTGGATGTGGTATGAAATATCTGGAATTTATATTTTCAATAGTCTAGACAGGATAGAATTCTCTAACACTTCCCTATTCTAACACAGATATCAAGCTAGGGCTGGGATGTTTATGGTGGTTACTATTATGACACAGTTCATCCCGACCCCTTCGGCAGTGCCTTGTTCTATCCGGTTGGTTCTGAGTCCAATGGGTGCTTTCAAGTTAGAGTCAACTGACCTGCAGATCGCATTTCCGCGTGCCAACAACTGGACGAACATGTGCTACTGTTAGATTGTGGTTTATGGATGGCTGTGGAGTAAGAAAATCACCTTGAATAGGGTTTGAGTTGTCAGGGTCCCTGTAGGATATTTGCAGTTGTCAGTCGACTATTACATTTCTGATCAGTGCCCTTTGTGGTGGTGCCACAGCTTTTTCATGATGGTTGCGGGCTCAGTACAGCACTAATTTGATGAGCAGGTGGTACTGTTACACTGTGGCCTGGTCTGACTTGTTCTATGAGACTGGCGATGCAAATATTAGATTGTAGTGCCTTCAGCAAACTTAGGGATGGGGGTGTGAGAATTATCTGTCTTAAGAAATTCAAGAGTTTTTTACTTCTCTACTCTACTAAGTATCTTTAAGAGTGAGAGACTCTCATAGATACTGTAGAGTACAACATTCACGCCTGGCGGTCCTTAGTTTAGTGATAAGTTCAATCTATGATTAGCAACTATTTATCATCATTTTTTGATACTTTAAAATTAGAGATATTCTTGAGAAATTCAAGGGTTCTCTAATGAGTATCATTGAGAGTAAGAAACTCTTATTGATACTGTCTTGTACAAACATACACTCCTGTTGATTCAGGTATTCTCTTAGTTCAGTCCAAGTTAAGATTTGTAACTGTTTATCTACATTATATAAAATTGCTTTGTTTTGTAAGTGCTTTACAAGTTTGTTGCAGCTTAGCCTACCAAATGAATCCAAGTGCACCATTGTAGATATTTTTTAAAAGGTTAGTAGACTCTTTCATTGATTTTTACTCATCCAGATATCCAGACTCAAGCTCCATGATATTATATCTCATTAATTTATTTTTTGTTTGGAATTATCAATTCTTATTGTTCCTAGACAATTTGTAAAGCATATTCGAATTTTTTCAGTTTGTATCTTTATTCAATATTCACTAGTTCCTTTTTTGTGACACAATTTAATATCAAGTGTTTTTGAATAATATCAAAATTATAAATAGAGAGAATAAATAATAGATTGGATAGATTAAATAATTAGATTACATTAGATTAAATAATATCTTTTTTTAATATCAAGATTTTTAAATTTGTATCTTTATTCAATATTCACTAGTTCCTTTTTTGTGACACAATTTAATATCAAGTCATGGCAATTTTTTAATATTATTCATCTTTAACAATGTATGGTGAAATATTTATTGAACCAAGTTTGATAATTCTACTTGGCACTATATCTATTGAATTTTGTTATTTAAATTAACAGTTAACCTTCAATCAATTGTGTATAAGATTATCAATGAAAGTTTTGTCATTTTCAGCAGGATTGATGAACAACTAAACAAACAATATTGTGGAGATACATGTGAATTATAATGGAGATGCCACCAGCTATTCAATGCATTGGAGAGCAGCTCTACTACCAAAGTGGACATGTGGATCACTGGATGTGGTATGAAATATCTGGAATTTATATTTTCAATAGTCTAGACAGGATAGAATGCTCTAACACTTCCCTATTCTAACACAGATATCAAGCTAGGGCCGGGATGTTTATGGTGGTTACTATTATGACACAGTTCATCCCGACCCCTTCGGCAGTGCCTTGTTCTATCCGGTTGGTTCTGAGTCCAATGGGTGCTTTCAAGTTAGAGTCAACTGACCTGCAGATCGCATTTCCGCGTGCCAACAACTGGACGAACATGTGCTACTGTTAGATTGTGGTTTATGGATGGCTGTGGAGTAAGAAAATCACCTTGAATAGGGTTTGAGTTGTCAGGGTCCCTGTAGGATATTTGCAGTTGTCAGTCGACTATTACATTTCTGATCAGTGCCCTTTGTGGTGGTGCCACAGCTTTTTCATGATGGTTGCGGGCTCAGTACAGCACTAATTTGATGAGCAGGTGGTACTGTTACACTGTGGCCTGGTCTGACTTGTTCTATGAGACTGGCGATGCAAATATTAGATTGTAGTGCCTTCAGCAAACTTAGGGATGGGGGTGTGAGAATTATCTGTCTTAAGAATTAGAATTAAGAAAAATACGTTTATATCTGAGGCTGGAGTGATATTAAGTATAGTCTCTAGCCTTTGCTAGTGGCGGGGTGAAGCCTCTAGCCTTTGCTAGTTGGCGGGGAAGGGAAAATATAGCCTCTAGCCTTTGCTAGTTGGCGGGGAAGGGAAAATATAGCCTCTAGCCTTTGCTAGTTGGCGGGGGATGGGAAAACGAAGCCTCTAGCCTCATCTACAGTCTTAAATTGCATGCATTTTAGTTTTAGTATTTAGAAAATACAAATATAAGTTGAGAATTAAGATTGAAGTATGTGAAATATAGCCTCTAGCCTTTGCTAGTTGGCGGGGTTAAGCCTCTAGCCTTTGCTAGTTGGCGGGGTGAAGCCTCTAGCCTTTGCTAGTTGGCGGGGTTAAGCCTCTAGCCTTTGCTAGTTGGCGGGGTGAAGCCTCTAGCCTTTGCTAGTTGGCGGGGTGAAGCCTCTAGCCTTTGCTAGTTGGCGGGGAGAATGGAAATCACCGCTATCTTGTGATAGCCTTGGGTTAATCTTAGTTTTAACATAATTTTAAGTCTTAACTTGCATGCAATTTACTTAATAGGTGACACTTCCCCATCGGTAGGGGAAATGCACAAGGTATTTTGCATCAAAGAGGGTGTATCACCCTTGGAGATGCTGGGAAGTGGAGATATTCTTGAGAAATTCAAGAGTTTTTTACTTCTCTACTCTACTAAGTATCTTTAAGAGTGAGAGACTCTCATAGATACTGTAGAGTACAACATTCACGCCTGGCGGTCCTTAGTTTAGTGATAAGTTCAATCTATGATTAGCAACTATTTATCATCATTTTTTGATACTTTAAAATTAGAGATATTCTTGAGAAACTCAAGGGTTCTCTAATGAGTATCATTGAGAGTAAGAAACTCTTATTGATACTGTCTTGTACAAACATACACTCCTGTTGATTCAGGTATTCTCTTAGTTCAGTCCAAGTTAAGATTTGTAACTGTTTATCTACATTATATAAAATTGCTTTGTTTTGTAAGTGCTTTACAAGTTTGTTGCAGCTTAGCCTACCAAATGAATCCAAGTGCACCATTGTAGATATTTTTTAAAAGGTTAGTAGACTCTTTCATTGATTTTTACTCATCCAGATATCCAGACTCAAGCTCCATGATATTATATCTCATTAATTTATTTTTTGTTTGGAATTATCAATTCTTATTGTTCCTAGACAATTTGTAAAGCATATTCGAATTTTTTCAGTTTGTATCTTTATTCAATATTCACTAGTTCCTTTTTTGTGACACAATTTAATATCAAGTGTTTTTGAATAATATCAAAATTATAAATAGAGAGAATAAATAATAGATTGGATAGATTAAATAATTAGATTACATTAGATTAAATAATATCTTTTTTTAATATCAAGATTTTTAAATTTGTATCTTTATTCAATATTCACTAGTTCCTTTTTTGTGACACAATTTAATATCAAGTCATGGCAATTTTTTAATATTATTCATCTTTAACAATGTATGGTGAAATATTTATTGAACCAAGTTTGATAATTCTACTTGGCACTATATCTATTGAATTTTGTTATTTAAATTAACAGTTAACCTTCAATCAATTGTGTATAAGATTATCAATGAAAGTTTTGTCATTTTCAGCAGGATTGATGAACAACTAAACAAACAATATTGTGGAGATACATGTGAATTATAATGGAGATGCCACCAGATATTCAATGCATTGGAGAGCAGCTCTACTACCAAAGTGGAGATGTGGATCACTGGATGTGGTATGAAATATCTGGAATTTATATTTTCAATAGTCTAGACAGGATAGAATGCTCTAACACTTCCCTATTCTAACACAGATATCAAGCTAGGGCCGGGATGTTTATGGTGGTTACTATTATGACACAGTTCATCCCGACCCCTTCGGCAGTGCCTTGTTCTATCCGGTTGGTTCTGAGTCCAATGGGTGCTTTCAAGTTAGAGTCAACTGACCTGCAGATCGCATTTCCGCGTGCCAACAACTGGACGAACATGTGCTACTGTTAGATTGTGGTTTATGGATGGCTGTGGAGTAAGAAAATCACCTTGAATAGGGTTTGAGTTGTCAGGGTCCCTGTAGGATATTTGCAGTTGTCAGTCGACTATTACATTTCTGATCAGTGCCCTTTGTGGTGGTGCCACAGCTTTTTCATGATGGTTGCGGGCTCAGTACAGCACTAATTTGATGAGCAGGTGGTACTGTTACACTGTGGCCTGGTCTGACTTGTTCTATGAGACTGGCGATGCAAATATTAGATTGTAGTGCCTTCAGCAAACTTAGGGATGGGGGTGTGAGAATTATCTGTCTTAAGAATTAGAATTAAGAAAAATACGTTTATATCTGAGGCTGGAGTGATATTAAGTATAGTCTCTAGCCTTTGCTAGTTGGCGGGGTGAAGCCTCTAGCCTTTGCTAGTTGGCGGGGAAGGGAAAATATAGCCTCTAGCCTTTGCTAGTTGGCGGGGAAGGGAAAATATAGCCTCTAGCCTTTGCTAGTTGGCGGGGTGAAGCCTCTAGCCTTTGCTAGTTGGCGGGGGATGGGAAAACGAAGCCTCTAGCCTCATCTACAGTCTTAAATTGCATGCATTTTAGTTTTAGTATTTAGAAAATACAAATATAAGTTGAGAATTAAGATTGAAGTATGTGAAATATAGCCTCTAGCCTTTGCTAGTTGGCGGGGTTAAGCCTCTAGCCTTTGCTAGTTGGCGGGGTGAAGCCTCTAGCCTTTGCTAGTTGGCGGGGTGAAGCCTCTAGCCTTGCTAGTTGGCGGGGTTAAGCCTCTAGCCTTTGCTAGTTGGCGGGGTTAAGCCTCTAGCCTTTGCTAGTTGGCGGGGTGAAGCCTCTAGCCTTTGCTAGTTGGCGGGGAGAATGGAAATCACCGCTATCTTGTGATAGCCTTGGGTTAATCTTAGTTTTAACATAATTTTAAGTCTTAACTTGCATGCAATTTACTTAATAGGTGACACTTCCCCATCGGTAGGGGAAATGCACAAGGTATTTTGCATCAAAGAGGGTGTATCATCCTTGGAGATGCTGGGAAGTGGAGATATTCTTGAGAAATTCAAGAGTTTTTTACTTCTCTACTCTACTAAGTATCTTTAAGAGTGAGAAACTCTCATAGATACTGTAGAGTACAACATTCACGCCTGGCGGTCCTTAGTTTAGTGATAAGTTCAATCTATGATTAGCAACCATTTATCATCATTTTTTGATACTTTAAAATTAGAGATATTCTTGAGAAACTCAAGGGTTCTCTAATGAGTATCATTGAGAGTAAGAAACTCTTATTGATACTGTCTTGTACAAACATACACTCCTGTTGATTCAGGTATTCTCTTAGTTCAGTCCAAGTTAAGATTTGTAACTGTTTATCTACATTATTTAAAATTGCTTTGTTTTGTAAGTGCTTTACAAGTTTGTTGCAGCTTAGCCTACCAAATGAATCCAAGTGCACCATTGTGGATATTTTTCAAAAGGTTAGTATATTATAAATTTATAAACTCATTTAGATATCCAGACTTAAGTTCCATTATATTATATCTCATTTATTAATTTGTAAATATATTATTAATCTCTAACAATGTATGGTGAAATATTTATTGAACCATGTTTTATGACTATACTTGACACTATATCTATTGAATTTTGTTATGTGAATTAACAGTTAACCTTCAATCAATTGTGTATAAGATTATAAATGAAAGTTTTGTCATTTTCAGCAGGATTGATGAACAACTAAACAAACAATATTGTGGAGATACATGTGAATTATAATGGAGATGCCACCAGCTATTCAATGCATTGGAGAGCAGCTCTACTACCAAAGTGGACATGTGGATCACTGGATGTGGTATGAAATATCTGGAATTTATATTTTCAATAGTCTAGACAGGATAGAATGCTCTAACACTTCCCTATTCTAACACAGATATCAAGCTAGGGCCGGGATGTTTATGGTGGTTACTATTATGACACAGTTCATCCCGACCCCTTCGGCAGTGCCTTGTTCTATCCGGTTGGTTCTGAGTCCAATGGGTGCTTTCAAGTTAGAGTCAACTGACCTGCAGATCGCATTTCCGCGTGCCAACAACTGGACGAACATGTGCTACTGTTAGATTGTGGTTTATGGATGGCTGTGGAGTAAGAAAATCACCTTGAATAGGGTTTGAGTTGTCAGGGTCCCTGTAGGATATTTGCAGTTGTCAGTCGACTATTACATTTCTGATCAGTGCCCTTTGTGGTGGTGCCACAGCTTTTTCATGATGGTTGCGGGCTCAGTACAGCACTAATTTGATGAGCAGGTGGTACTGTTACACTGTGGCCTGGTCTGACTTGTTCTATGACACTGGCGATGCAAATATTAGATTGTAGTGCCTTCAGCAAACTTAGGGATGGGGGTGTGAGAATTATCTGTCTTAAGAATTAGAATTAAGAAAAATACGTTTATATCTGAGGCTGGAGTGATATTAAGTATAGTCTCTAGCCTTTGCTAGTTGGCGGGGTGAAGCCTCTAGCCTTTGCTAGTTGGCGGGGTGAAGCCTCTAGCCTTTGCTAGTTGGCGGGGTGAAGCCAATAGCCTTTGCTAGTTGGCGGGGAAGGAGAAAGCGAAGCCTCTAGCCTCATTTAAAGTCTTAAATTGCATGCATTTTAGTTTTAGTATCTAGAAAATACAAGTATAAGTATAGAATTAAGATTGAAGTTAGTGAAATAAAGCCTCTAGCCTTTGCTAGTTGGCGGGGTCAGCCTCTAGCCTTTGCTAGTTGGCGGGGTGAAGCCTCTAGCCTTTGCTAGTTGACGGGGTGAAGCCTCTAGCCTTTGCTAGTTGGCGGGGTAAAGCCTCTAGCCTTTACTAGTTGGCGGGGAGAATGTAAATCACCGCTATCTTGTGATAGCTTGAAGTTAAACTTAGTTTTAACCTAATTTTAAGTCTTTACTGGCATGCAATTTACTTTATAGGTGACACTATCCTATCAGTAGAGGATGTGCGCAAGTTATTCTGCATCAAAGAGGGTGTATCACCCTTCCCATGCTGGGAAGTGGAGATATTCTTGAGAAATTCAAGAGTTCTCTACTACTCTACTCTACTGAGTATCTTTGAGAGTGAGAAACTCTCATAGATACTGTAGAGTACAACATTCACTCCTGGAGGTCCTTAGTTTAGTGATAAGTTCAATCTATGATTGGCAACTATTTATCAACATTTTATTGATAGGTACGGTACTTTAAAATTAGAGATATTCTTGAGAAATTCAAGGGTTCTCTAATGAGTATCATTGAGAGTGAGAAACTCTTATTGATAAAAAATTCAAAATTTCACTCCTATTGGTTCATGTAGTACCTCAGTTTAGTTTAGTTATAAGTCCAAGTCGGGATTTGTAACTTTTTTTATCAACATAATATCAATTTCTCTGCCTCTTATATATGTTTTAGGATCATCATGGTTTCTCTTCTCTACTTTACTCATCTCCACATCTATTAACTGTGTGCTATTATAAATATATTATAATATAATTGTTTTTAATATTATTCATTGTATTCAATTGTTATGTTTCCAAAGTATGTTTCAGATTAATTGCAGATTCTCTCCTTACATGTACACTTGTAATTTGTTTGTACCATATTATTCATTGTATTCAATTGCACTGTTTCTAAAAAATATTTCAGATTTATTGCAGCTTCTCTCTCCTGAAACGTATACATCTTCGCAAATAGGTCTTCTTGTTTACTGTGTGCGCATGCTTCGAGTCCTCTAGGTTCATCTAGAAAAATTTGTATTTTTTATCAATATTATATTCAATTGCTCTGTTTCTCAAGTTTGTATCAGATTTATTGTGACTCATCTTCTCAAAAGTTGACAACTATCACGTAAAATGTATTTCTATTTATATTACATGTAGCCCTAAATAGAAAAGAGACACCCTAATAGAGTGTTATTTGGATATGTGCATCTAGGGTGGAACTTTTATGATATCCCTGATTCATGAACATATAATTAATCATATTTCACTGATATTTTTCATTCAACAGTCATTTTAATCATTCATCTCTGATTACATATTCCATCCTTCAAATTATTCATCTTATTTCACTGATATTCTTAATTCACAGCCATTTTAATAATTCATCTTAATACTCGACTTAGTTCCTTTCACTCCTTGGAAAGCATAGTTTGCTCTGGATACGTTAACTTTTGATAAATGTCCAAAGCTCCGCCAATTTATGTAGATGCATAACAATATTATCTACTAGCCGTCAGGCTCGCTTCGCTCGCCATATCCGTCTAGCCAGGGGGCTCCGCCCCCTGGACCCCCGACTGGATCGTCCGAGAATGAGATCAGCAGGCTCGCTTCGCTCGCCTGCATTTTTCATTTCAGCATTTTTATCATATGTTAGGACAATCCAGTCGGGGGTCCAGACTAAACGGATATGGCGAGCGAAGCGAGCCTGACGGCTAGTAATATAATATTCCCAGGATTGAAGTAGCAGTGACCAATCAATTTTTCCGCGATAAATGCATTTAAATCTTCAACTTGTTGCCAACCTAACAAAGTCAACTCAACTTAATGCCAACCTGACAAAATTATTAATTTAGTTGCCGGTTAACTGTTTCGAAGAGGTACTCTATCTAGATTATAGTTCTATAGTAACATATGATATGGAAATTTCAATTATAATTAAGAGATTGGGAGAAGAAGAATATACATGCTAAAAGACGAACTTTAAACCATTAAAAACCACCCTTAGAGTTAAAATATTGCCAAAAGATTTCTTAGTGCGCCTCTAAAGGGCCAACTGAACATACCTACCAAATTTGAACGTTTTTGGTCTGGTAGTTTTTTAGTTCTGCGAGTGAGTGAGTGAGTGAGTGAGTCAGTCAGTCAGTGAGTGAGTGCCATTTCGCTTTTATATATATAGATTGTATCTATAGTTATTACAAATTGCTTTTTTCATATCACATACAGTTCTATAATAATTTTTTTAGTACTATTTCTGTAAAATTCTAGTTCAATCACACTTGTTGATTGTCAATAAAATTTCAATTATTTTATTTAGAAAAATGTTAATTTAAAAATGTAAACTGTTTATCATATCTATATAATCTTCAATTTTAGTTTAATCACACTTATTCATTTATTGTCAATAGCATTTCAATAAATATTATTTTCAATCATTATTGACATTAAAATTTGAATCAATTATATTTTATTTGGGGAATGCACTTTTTGAGGCCTACAAGAATCTTGTTTTTAACTTTTTTAAAAGATAGCAATATTATTTCTGTTTTTTGTTGAATTGTAATTCAATCATACCAATTTACTTTCCATATACTGTAATTACAATAGAATATTTTATATAGAGAAATGTAATTTTTCATGAGCGCTTAAAGTTTCTTTATAATCTTAGTTTTCTAGCAATATTTTGTAAAAAGTATTTCCAACTAGGTCTACAAAAATCTAGTTATTATGAATGAAATAAGTTATGTTATAATATGTTATTATTGTTACAGTATTAATAAAAAATAAATAGTTCAAGAATTAAAATTGCTTATAAAAGTGTTGGAGGATCGGTGTGGCTATAAGGGGTGATGTGGAGGCCAACTATTATAATTATTATTATATCAATATTTGTATCATTATCATCATAATTATTATCATAGAGAAACGATAGCATGAGTAGATATCCCATGGTATAGGGCGTTTATGTCGCAACTTTTACTGTTATCCCAAGCCGATAGTTCACATAGTTCTTTCCTATGCAGCTGTGTGACGCTTGTAGTCTCTCAAATTGTGCTGTTCATACACTCTCACCCCTACAAAACAGTAAAAATCGACAATAATCGACAGTAATCGGCTTGAGATGACAGTAAAAGTTGCGACATAAATTCCCTATACCATGGGATATCTACTTACGCTATTGTTTCTATATGGTATCATGTCTTCACTATTTTAAATTGTAATTAATAAATAATATAAATTATTATTCTTACTCTACTTTAGAATAAGACATGTTTGTATTTTATTGTTTTTTTGTTATAAAAATGTTGTAATATTTGTGAGTTCCCTTATTAAAAGATAGCAATATTATTTCTGTCTTGTAAATAATTAATTAAAATAATTGATATTAATCTTGCACTTTTACAACAGTATTCACAGTGTTCTTGTTTGACGGATGCGTTTCATGGCACTGAACCACTCTGATCCTCAGAGTACAAGGCGTAACTAGGTACTAGTAATTATCACCTCCTTAAGTAGGTACTGATTAGTACTCCTTGTACCTAGTTACTCCTTGTACGCTGAGAATGTGGCTCAGTGCCACGAAACGCGTCCGTCAAACAAGAACACCGTGAGTACTGTTGTAGAAATGCAAGATTAATATTAATTTTTAATTAGTTATTTACAAGATATTAATATCATCAGTTCAAGTAGGATGAAGAAAAAAGAAGAAATTATTACTGTATTTTGTTGAATTATAATTCAATCACACAAATATTAATTGTTTATATAATTCCAATCAACTATCAATTATTATATTATCAATTTGAAATTATTGTAGTACATACATTTTTTGGACTCAAAATAGTGTGTGAATTAAGTTATCATTTACATAACCTCTAGACTGTGTATTCCAAATTAAGGTTTAAAGCAGTTTTGGGCGAATGCCTGTTGTTTTTACCTGCATTGTATCTATTGTCTATGAAGAAATGAAATGAAATGAAAATTAGTTTATTAAGGAAGATGTACTTAATTTCAAATGACCGCTCAACATATTAATCTACTTGAAACATATTTGAATTTTATTGTTTTTCTTATTGTAAAATGTTAAAATTTCAGTTTATAATTATTATAAATGATGAAAATTATTGTTATTATAATTCTATTTTAAACATATTTGTATTCTATTGTTTTACTTATTGTAAATATATGTTAAAATCTCAGTATATAATTATTATAATATGAAAAAAATGATTGTTATTATAATTTCTACTGGAAACATATTTGTATTCTATTGTTTTACTTATTGTAAATATATGTTAAAATCTCAGTATATAATTATTATAATATGAAAAAAATGATTGTTATTATAATTTCTACTGGAAACATATTTGTATTCTATTGTTTTTCTTATTGTAAGAATGTTCAAATATTTGTGAGTTTTCTTTTTCAAAGAGACCAATATATTTTATTTTTGTTAAATTGTAAATCAATCACACCATTTTTGTTTTCAATAGAATTTCAATCATTTTAATCAAAAACTGTAATTCCAAATGAGCGCTCAACGTGTCTATATAATGTTAGTTTTTGAGCAACATTCTGAAAAAATAATTTCCAAGTAAGCCTACCAAAATCAAGACGGCTAGTTATTATTATAATTATGGTACCTACATAAAAATGGTTCAACATTGCTCATAGAATTGTGGTGGAACGGATTGGCTATAAGGGGTGTTGTGGAGGCCAACTATTATAATAAATTATCATATAATATTTGTTTTAACATATTATGTCCTTCTAATTCCAATTTATAATTATTATATAAATTTATACATTTAAGAAAGAAATGAAACTGATGTAATAACATCTTTACTTTAATAATAAAGTAAATTTTTTTAACAGAATATTGCTCAAAAGTTATTGAAATAACACGTTTGTATTTTAATGTAAAAATTTTGAAATATTATTTGTGAGTTTTTTTAAGATTCAAGTAATAGTAGATATTTGTTTTTAATATAATTTCTATCAATTATTTTATTAAAAAAAAATGTAATTCTACATGAGCGCTTAACTTATCTTTAGTATCTTAGTTTCTGAGCAATATTTTGTAAAAGATTTTCTAAGTAAGGCTACCAAAATCTTGTTATTTAAAGACGAATATGTAATGCTATTATTATTAAATAAAAATAGTTGTAGTTTTTCCATAAAAGTGTGGTGGAACGGATTGGCTATAAGGGGTGTTGTGGAGGCCAACTATTGTAATTTATTATTAATTATCTTAATAAGATTTGTATCATTATTAAAATATTACATGTCTCCACCAGTTCAGCTCACAAACATTATAAGTTATGAATGAATTTATTTTCAAAACCTGACATATTTGTATTTTATTGTCTTTTTTGTATTGTTAAATATTAAAAAATAATTATTTTAGTTGGAATTGAAGTACTTCCATGTTATTTATTGCACCATGATTTCATTGTTTTTATATTTTCTAGTAAATATAAAGTGATTTGATTTTTAAATTTCAAGTTGTTATTTATTTCCGAAAATGCCAACTCCACAGGTTACTTTCACATATACGATTAAAACCTGGGCTACACTTATCATGCAGTGTTCCGATCCTACTCATGTCCGATATTTCTTTGGGATGATGCATGGTGGGAGAGATCACATAATGACGGACATGTGTGGTATGCTCCATTCTAAGCCGTTGTCATCACTGATCGGAGTGGGATCGGATATCGGAAAGCTGCATGATGCAGTGTGGCCCGGGCTTAATTTGCAACTTTATATATTATCAAACTTCAAATTCAGGCCCGTATTTATGATCGATTCTCAGGAACACTCTTAGCCAAGAATGCTTTGTTGTGAACCAAACTAGAAGTTGGTTACTATCTATGTTCCTAGCCTCTCCCTGCAACCATCTCAGTCACCATAACCCCTTTGCACTTCTTATTTCTTCCTGCAAATCAAGTATCATCTTGACTTGAGGCACCTTTCTATTATTATTCTATTATTTTACAAAGGCGACTTCCTAGAAGTATTTTAAGTCTAGGTGATGATGGGATGAATGATAATACAATGAAGGTAGAGTTATGAATGAATAAAAATTATAGGTTATGCTATCCACCTTGGTAGAGGGTTAGCCAAATCTTTAGAGACTGGGAGACCCCCATAAATTTGTTGCAACTAGGAAATTGACCTGTTCATCTTCTCAAGCCTTCTGAGATCTGGAGGCATGATGTTACTAAGCACAGGCAACCACTCAGTCTCTGTTGGTCTCAATGTCCCACTAACCTTCCGCATAGTTCATTGAAAACTGTATCAATTTTCTCAATGAGTCTGCTACGAGCCCAGATAGAAGAGCAGTACTCCCCTGTGCTGTTTAGAAGTGCAGACTTGATGCTCAAAGGGCCTTCATATCACAACCCCAGGTTGTTCCCGAGAGTTTGCTGATCATATTTTTAACCTTGTCTTCAGTTTATCTCTCCTCTTTTATTTATCAAAGACTTAATTCCCTATCACATAACCTACGGTATGTGTTAAAATAAAAATATATAATTTGATGCCAATAAAAGATCAAATATCTAAGACCAGTTATCATAAATATTCATAATAATACCAATGACTGACTGTGAGGACTACCCTAAGCACAAAAATGGAATTATCAATTTACGGGTAGCGTATCCTGATCCCAAAAGTCATATCGATGTGTAACTTTATATCATCCTTTTAAGCTCTAAAATGTAATTAATCAACACATCTTGCAAACAGCTAATATTTTACACATAACAGCAAATATTATTGCCACTTGAAATAATTTAGAATTCAAAACTTAAC
Organism: Nilaparvata lugens; assembly: GCF_014356525.2. NCBI lineage: Eukaryota > Metazoa > Arthropoda > Insecta > Hemiptera > Delphacidae > Nilaparvata > Nilaparvata lugens. The sequence goes on along the minus strand of NC_052515.1, from coordinate 33,056,404 downwards.
CGCTTCTGACTACCATCATGTTGTTAAATTGGCACGAGAATTCAAACCACTCAACCTGACTAAAGCCTCTTAATTTGAATAAACCAGATTCTCTACGTTTATAAAAGGTATAATTTAATATTTTAATGATATTATTGTATAATTATTATATTGACATCGTTTAAAGTCGAATAAATCCACAGTATGCTACGGTGCCGTATTCGTGATCGAGGATAACCTCACTTTTTGTAATGGACATGAAATGAATAAATTTGAGCCTAGTTCTCAATTTAATGGTCAAATTTGTAGATTAGATGTAATTTAAAAATGAGCTCACCTAAATTTTGGTAATCCAAACAGTATTTTTTGTCGAAAAATATTCAAACAAATGGAATCTTTCTCATATTAGTAGACAAAAATTTTGAAGGCCGGTTGACGCTTGACGGACGACAGACGCAAACACTCACACAGAACACACACACTCACACTTGTTGAATCTGGATTCAAATTCAGTTCTATAAAATCCTAAGTTTTCCACAATTTTTCGAATATTTTAAAAACTATCAAACTTAAATCCTTTAAACTTGTTTTATTGAATTCTTCGTCGAATTCTGCTTAAGGTTCAAACATTTTAATACTCACTGGAATAAACAAAATATTATTAAAAATAAATATTGAAATGTATGCACAGCAAGAAACTTTATATTTTCCTGAATTTCTCAATTTATATTGAATTTAGAGTATTGTAGATTTTTTCTTCAGAATTAAATACTCTTTAAAACCCACCAGCCTAAAATAATTTGCAATTATAAATAAAGAAGTTAACGTATTTTGAAGCAGTAAGAATACACTTTTTTGAAAAGTTTTCCAAATAACTTATTATTACGGTACTAAATAATATTGAAATACCGTCAAGAACTGTATAGTTTATATTATGTAATGATCATATATGGGCCCATGCATCATCAGGTAATATAAATATTTGATAGATATAATATTAGAGCCGTGTTATCAAATACTACTTATTTGATGACTATATAAAGTATCACTATAAAAATCTGCACAAAAATCTGTTAAATTTTTATGATGATTAAAATGACGGTTGAATGCCACATGAGAACCAATCAAAGAAGCAGAAACATCTTCAATAAAGCTCTTTATCACAGTTGGAATTTAATAGACGTTTGTGCAACCGAGCTCACGACTATTAACGATGTGATCCATCATACAGTCACATCTAATATAATGTTCAGCTGAATTTGATCATGAACATGACATATATGACCAATGTTTAATAGACTAGATACTGTAATTATCTTCAGGGCACTCAAAAAAATTAAACACATTGGGAGGTTTGGAACCCTCCTAGGCTACATAAAGTTGGTGCCGTACAGAAATCTATAAGTGAGGTCCACTATATAATGGCAGTGGAGAAAGATAGGAGAAAAACGTTGCCGATCCTCTGTCTTATATAGACGGTAGCTGATACAGGTTTATATTGATTTAATATTAACTGTTCATTCTAGTTTAAAATAGCCTAATCAATTATATTTTATTAAGCAAGAAATTATATTTTTCAATAATAATTTCATAATGCATTTTCATAAAATATTTTGTCAATTAATTATTAATTTTACATTGTTGAAAGACGATCTGGCAAAAAAGAAAAGCGAGAAAGAGATAGCGCTATCCGCTTTGTTGAATGATAGACAAGGATAGCAATACTTTCAAGTATTGTAATATATGTAATACAAGGTGAAAGACTTTTCTTTCGCTGGTGGTGCCTTTAACAATTTTTAGTTTTTCAGTTCTGGGTAGTTTATTTTATTTTCTTGTGATAAGTGTTGATTTATTAATCTTTGATTTATTGTTGCGTTGTTAAATTCTGGCAATAAAGAATTGAATTGAATACCATTGCTAATCAAACTCTGCCATTATAATGTGGACCTCATTATAGTAGATGGATATGAATTAATAAAAACAATATAAAAACCTTGTAGTAGCTTACCCTTTATTACTAGTAGTAGTTCTGTGAACAGTAGACCTCACGCAATATTCTCATCCACAAGTACCTGATTGAAACTATAGACCTTATGGAAATACAGCAATAGACTGGCTTCTCCACACATCTGTGTAATCACTTGTCAGCTGATTTATGATGAATAATTCTATAGTCTGATTTTTACTCTAATATTGGCGTATGAAGGAGGCTCCTTTTTCCTTTTATATTATCCTTGAATTGCAAAATTTCCAAAAACCTTGTATATACGTCGACGCGCAATTTAAAAAGGAACATACCTGTCAAATTTCATGAAAATCTATTACCACGTTTCGCCGTAAATGCACAACATATGAACATTTAAACATTCAAACATTAAGAGAAATGAAAAATCGTCGACTTGAATCTTAGATCTCACTTCGCTCGGTCAATTAAAAACTTTAAAATATTTCAACGACTATTATACGAATATTTAAAATATTTTAAAGTTTTTAATTGACCGAGCGAAGTGAGGTCTAAGATTCAAGTCGATGGTTTGGTATTTCTCTTAATGTTTAAATGTTTATATGTTGCGCATTTACGGCGAAACGCGGTAATAGATTTTCATGAAATTTGACAAGTATGTTCCTTTTTTAATTGCGCGTCGACGTATTTACAAGGATTTTGGAAATTTTGCATTTGAAGGATAATATAAGAGGAAAAAGGAGCCTCCTTCATACGCCAATATTAGAATAAAAATCAGACTATAGAATTTTTCATCATAAATCAGCTGACAAGTGATTACACAGATGTGTGGAGAAGCCAGTCTATTGCTGTATTTCCATAAGATCTATAGTTTCAATCAGGTACTTGTGGATGAGAATACTGCGTGAGGTCTACTGTTCACAGAACTACTAGTAATAAAGGGTACTACAATGTTTTTCTATTGTTTTTATTAATTTGTACAAAAGTAGCCCATAGAAGTGAAGTGATTTTAGATAAATATGGTTTTAAACAACAAGGTATTGGAACTACCTGCTCAAAAAAGGTCAATATGTTGCACCCATCTATGTAGTCATCGAAACTCACTTCAAACAGACAGTATTAATTGAATGGATAGCATTATAATGCTATTCATAAGGGATGGTGACAGTTCATAGTGATTCTCCACCATAGAAAAGTAGTCGCCATTCGCATATCATTACACACACAGGTTCAAAAGCCCTCAAGTAACACTCACACTGTCAGAAAGTTAACAACGGGAAGCATTGACATTATTTATACACAGATGCTGACAATTTAAAGCGAATCTCACCCTATCAGAACCGGATACGAGTACAAGTACCTAGGGTGTGATTCTGTCAGAATTCCTTGTGGATAACATCAATGGTGATGCATTCTACTGATAATGACAGTTTGAAGTGAGACTCGCTGGGGCTACCTTCGTTTTTTTCGAATGGTGTTTAGATTTAACACAAAACGCACTGAATTCGCTCATCCATGTCTCCTCTCCATTATTGTTATTAACTATTCTCTCCATTGTACTGAGTCTAGTGTAACTCATGGCCTGCATTCTAATGTCAGTCTCGTTTTGTGTGTTAGTTAGTTCACATTAAAAACTTTCAGCTGAACAATGTGTGGAAATCTAATAACAATATAGCACACAGATTCAAACCTGTGCTCATATTGGTGAAGAAATATTAGATGGTGAGAATTTGTGAGTGAAAACTGAAATTGTATTGAAGTGAATTGAAAAACTTCATAACCTGTGCTCATATTAGTGAAGAGATTTTGGACAGTGAAGAATTTGTGAGGGAAAACTGAAATTGTATTGAAGTGAATTGAAAAACTTCATAAATAAACTTTAGCACAGATTCAAAGCTGTAGTCTGTGTTCATATTGGTGTAGTGATATTGGACAGTGAAGAATTTGTCAGTAGAAACTGAAATTCTTTTGAAGTGACTTGGAAAACTTTGAAAAGTCAACAGGACAAAGTGTGAAAGTTCAATAACAACTGATAATGAAGTGTGAAAATTTAAAAGTTATATACAATAATAATTTGTAGATATGTGATTAATATTGTAGTGATACATTAATAACATTGATTTATATTGAAGTGGATTAACATTTTTATGAATTAAAGTTTGAGTAAATTGATATAGGCTACAAATTGAAGTTTAGAAGTGATAAATTGATATAATGAAGCTACAAATTGAAGTCTAGAAGTGAATTTGAGTTTTCAAATGTGGCAATAGTAGAGGAATTGAAGTTTGGATGTGTTTTTGTTTAAATAATAAATGAGATGAATAATACAAATAATAATATTTGAGTAAATTGATATACAAATTGAATTTTAGAAGTGAATTTGAGTTTTCAAATGTGGCAATAGTAGAGGAGTTGGAGTTTGGATGTGTGTTTTTGTTTAAATAATAAATGAGAAGCTATTTTTCGAAAATGGGATGCTCACAACTGTTGCTTGTCAAATGCGCTTTATTGGCAGCTAATTTTTTGTTTATGGTGATTATTTATCAAATTCTATCCATGTATTATACTATCTTATATTCATATCATATATTTCATATCTTCCTTATATATCTATTACAATATTACAATAAGTATAACATTAGTCATATGCAAGCCCTATCATGCAATAACGCATATGAAAGTACCGAATAAATAACATACCTACTGCATTACACATGGTACTGAATGGTACATGGAGTTAACGAGAAAGAATTGTTTGGACATAAGAAATTTTTCCTCTCTTAAATTTCAACTGAAAATAATTTTGATTAAACAATCTCAATCATTATTATGCATATGGAATCAAGCTTTGAATAATAAAATAAAAACTTCCATTGCATATTAATTTAAATTGTGTGATTCCAAATTATTTTCACGAAGACAATAGTAATGATAGTAATGATTAAATCATCATCCAGTATTTTTCGTTGTAGTTTACAAAGGCTGACATGAACTTCAAGAGGCTGATGATACTTCTACCAATTTGTGATTTTTTGAGAAATAACAAATAATGTATATATTCACTCATAGGTTTTTAATGGAATACACAAGGCTAATAGAATATTTTAAATGGAATGGGACTTCACATTTTCGTAACCGTTCATTCTTCAAGCTCGGCTACTTCAATAGTACATTGTGACAGTTGATCGTTACCATATTGTTTACACCCCAGTAAGATACTTCGAAGCATTCTAATTAAAGCATTAGAATGGAACAATGTATTGTAACAACAAAGAGATTCAATAAATAATCATACTGAAAAACGGTAGCCTATACACTCTTCATAGGAACTGTGTTTTATTGGAAAGTTTAAGTATTATTAGACAGATCTGATAGGTCTAAATTTCTTGCCATTGGACTTTAAGCTGCGTTTACACTGTGTAACTTTGTTATAAAACATTGGTTACCTACGGTATATAACAACTTTAACAAAAATGTTATAAATTCATTCAACTTGTTACATGTAACTTCGTGTTTTAAAACAGAATTTCTTGTTATATACCAGAAAAAGAATTCTATCTATACAGAATTTCTTGTTATATACTTGTATAACAAGTTTTCCCTTTAGCTACGTTTAAACTGTGTAGCTTTGTTATAAAACGTTATGGTTATTATAACAACTTTATTACGATCATAAGCAACTTCAAGATGAAAATTTTCTGAGAAAAATTAGGGTATTTAAAATAGGTGTTAGTAAAAACTCTTCCAAAAGGTTTAGATCTTTAGATAAATAGAAATATAGAAACGAATGGCACACAGAATTTAAAAAAGTCTGTCTGTTCTTGAGTAGAGCAGTGGGGAGATTTTCTCACAATATTGTGTGATATTGTGTACCTTCTTTATCACTACAGTAATAAACGAATTTCTCCTTATTATGGAGAAGCATCACATCTCCTCCTATACATATCAAATTAGTAAATAGAGTCATGATCGTAGTCTAATTAATAGCAAGATAATTTTTTTTTAATTTCTTAATACTGTTGCAGGTAATGGGATTAGGTCTCATGGGCTGTGCCATGGATATTCTGTTCGACATAGAACGTATGCTGATATCGAGGGCAGTGATATCTTCGACAAGTCTACCTCAGCCTCTCTACTACTACATTGCTCTGTCACTGATTGCCATTGGTCTCTTCATATCTTCACTGTCAGTGCTGGGGTGCTGGGCCACCCATTGCAAGAACAGCTGTTTTATTGGACTTGTAAGTTGGCTATTACGTCAATACTGTAATTAGTTGATATTCATTTCACAAACAAACATAACATAACAAAGCAAAATATATTACGATATATTATGATATATCATATCAAGGTTTGACACTAAAATGACGTCTTGCAGACTATATTATTTGTGAAAAATATTAATGGTTTCCATTTCTTCTGAATTATAGTTCATTACTTTAAACAATTGCACTAACTTGCATCAGCAATAGAATCACTGTCACTGAGAAAATTTTAAAGTCATTCTATCAAAATGTAAAAAAAACTAGACAATTTGGAGGTTTTATGAAAACTTCAGAATTTGGACACAGGCACATAACCTGATACAAATTCTGAAGTTTTCATAAAACCTCCAAATTGTCTAGTTTTTTACATTTTGATAGAATGACTTAAAAATTTTCTCAGTGACAGTGCTGATTCTATTGCTGCCTGTTAGTGCAATTGTTTGGAGTAATAAATATATTAATTTTATAAAAATATGTTGTAGTTTAATATTTTATTTATTATCAATTATCATCTTCAAGGGAAATTAGTGAATAAAACAATGCGATATTTGCATTTTTGTTTAATAATGATAATTATAAAATATTTACTCACTAACGGCGCAAGTCGTTATTTTAGTGTCAAAACTTGATGATGTAATATATATAGCAGTTCGTAATGGATGGTGAAGTTCAAGACTCCAAAATATATTTAAAAAATTATGTAAATATTTAAGTAGCCTAGTATACATAGAAAAACGTGTGTTAAGGAAATTTTATTCGCAGCTGCTGTAAGCTTTAGAAGGTCTATGGAGTTGAGATGTTGAGATTCATTCTGTTATATGACATGGAATTGTTATGACTTGTGAGAGAAAAGTGAGTTAAGGGTAATAAGGTGGAATAGGCTAGTATTGTGTGTAGGCTAGTGTTCTCCACACAATGGAGAACATTTTATACATGTTACAAATCAAAACTGCTTGTTGCAGTTCCATGTTTTGTTTATTATCATAAAATAAATAGCACAATACGAAATATTTGCTATTATTCAATTCTGTATCATTCCTGAGGAATATGATTTTTTTTAACATATTTGTAACCAACATTCTATTAAATTTTAACAGTAGTTTATGCTGCGGCAAGTATAGTAATGCTAGTGATGAAATAATGCAGGCCTATCATCAATTATCAAATAAGAATAATTGGATCTTATATTTTCATTATTTTATTTCAAACAATTCCAGTCTACTTCATTATTTCTAAGAACATTATGGATTTTTCATTTTTAATGAAATTACAACATAGATAGTTTCAACATATTTTAGGTGAACATTTCAACACAAATTTTTTATTGGAATTTAAACATATCTTCAATAAGAATTCCACAAATTTTTAGCAAGAATCTCAACACATTTCTAGCAAACATTGTAACACATTTTTATCAATTACTTCAACATATTAAAGAGAAACATTGAAACACTTTTCAACAAAACATTCAACACATTTTTAGCAAACATTATAACAAAATCTTTACGGAAATGTGAATATTTATTGGCAGTTCATGTTGCTGCTAGTACTGGAAATAGTGAGCTGCATTCTGACGGCAGTCTGACTTCAACACACTTTTAACAGGAATTCAATCTAGTTTTAGCAAACATTGAACACTCTCTTTAACAAACAATTGAATATTTATTAAAAAATGCTCAACGAGAATGTGAATATTTGTTGGCAGTTCATGTTTCTGCTAGTGGTGATGCTAGTGCTGGAAATAGTGGGCTGCATTCTGATGGCGGTCTGCCCGCAAATGCTGGGAGCCCACATTGTTGACGAGGAGATCCTGGACAACTGGCAGAGAAACTACGGAGTGCCCGGCAGGGAGCAGTTTACTGCTGCTGTGGACCTTGTACAAACTAAGGTACAATTATTCACTTTTTCATCCATCTTCTTGTAAAATGATTGAAAATTCCAAAGAGTCGCCATTGACATTGAAGAACTGTCCCATAATGAGATAAAAACACACCGATTTTGTAAATTCTATATTTATCATACATTTTATACATTTGAAGTAAATTAAAATAAATCTACATTTTAACATCGCCATTGCTGAGAAGTGTTTCCACTATTTCAAAAGTGTTTTTGATTACAAGTTTTAAATAAATACCTATACAATTGACAAAGTCTTTGTATTTTTATTACAGTTTTAAATTTTTAGTTTAATGCCTTTTTATATTTCCGACGAGATAAAACTACAAAATCAAGCGAGCTTGACAGTTTATGACACGGAAGAGATTCGAAAATAAGCAATAGCCTAGGCTACCTCATGTGTTACATTACAACTAGAACAAATCATTAATTATTCTTCCTTTATAATTGACTAGCTTACCCGGCGAACTTCGTACGGTACCGCCAAAAAGTCAATGTATCTCATGTCACACTTGACTTTATTTGGTGAATCATGAAATTTATTTGACAATCAATATTTTCATTTACATCTCAATACGGGACTTCCTATGTGCTTAGTCATGCAGCATTTATTATTCCGACATTGTAACATATTCTCGATCAATTGGTAGTAATATCTTTCAGTAAAGTGTTGAATTAAAAAAATAGATACCGGTAGGTTAAATCAATGTTTAAAAGATGAATTTAATGTTTTCATAGTTGTTGATGTCAATAGATGGTCCAGGAAATATGCGAAGTACGATGAATTACACAGAATTCCATATTCTTTCCATCTTCAATTTTAGGATGAATATAAGCTAAGCTAAATTAAAAAAAATCAATTTTAGTCTGTCATTCTTCAGTAATTAATGATTGCAATATGAACAACTCTCTTTCATGAGATGAATAATTATTTTCCAGTTTCTCAATGATAGCGGAGTGATAATTATTTGTATAGGTCTTCTAAGGAACGATTATCTACAGCTGGTACCAATCAACTACGGTACACCAACTTCAACTCCAAACCACCGTTTTAATACCAGTACACAATTGATCACAGGGTGACGTGTTTATTATACAGATGGTAACTTTAGATGCTAAATTATAAGTAGCCACTCGGCCTAAAATTTCAAAAACGTAGGTCTGTAAAACGGATTAATAAATAATTATTATTAGACACCCTATTAAAATTTCTGGTCAGAATCCATCCCCAATATTCACACAACATATTCCCAAAGTTTCATGCCATTCTGTCAAGTAGTTTTCGAGTCTATAGAGAACAAACCAACAAACAGGCATTCTTTTTCATATAAATATAGAGATTAGTTTTTTTATATCTGCTAAAAGGGAATCATATCATATCAATAATATTGGAGATTGAAATTCATATCAAATTCATGTATTATTCTATTCTATAGTCAGAAGGAATTCAAAATAACTTTTCTGTGTCGTTATTTTAATGTTCCCTGAGGCCCTGATGAGGAGACCTCATACATTTTCTGTAAAATGCACACATCATTGCCCATTATTATTTTTTGTTTCTTTGCATCCATTCATTCCTCATTAATTACAAAAGGAATCAATGAAATATACAATATGCAATGCAATAATGAAATTATTCTACGAAATAAAACATTAGGAAGTAATTTCCCAAAAGAGCAAGCTCGACTTTGAATCTACATCTGTTGGTTTTTCCGTTCTTGTTTTATAGTTTATTGTACAAAAATTCTGAAATTTTCTCCACTTTTAAAATTTTTATTTTGTAATTGAAGTTGCTTTTCATGACGAAACACTATATAATAGCTTTGTTGTAGTTCAGACAATGTGTTACTTGTAAATATTTGAAAAACACTTACTTTTGTTGGAGTATTGAGGAATGCATTTCACTCCTGAAGAGGAGCTTCATCAGCCTCAGAGGCTCAAGAGTGAAATACATTCCTCAATACTCCAAGAAAAGTAAGTGTTTTTTTCAAATATTTACAAGTAACACAGTGTCAGAGCTTCAACAAAGTCTTATTTTGTATTATTGTTCTGAATTTATTCAATTTTCTCTACTTTCATGTGATTCAATTCTTGAAACTCTACAATTAGAGTATTGCTCTGAAATTAGACAATCTTCTTCATAGAAAAAAAAAAAAAAATAATAAAAATCTCAGTACCCCTTTTTGAATTATTTAATCACAACATGTTTCAACATTGATGCCATCTTCTTCATTCCCATATCTTTAAATTCTATCTCATAGTCTATTGTTCTAAAATTCTAACATTCTCATGTGTTTCTGTTCTTATTTCATATTTGAATTTAAAACACTCTTGAAGGGGAAACAATCATCACTTCCCGACAGGAAACAATAACTTTTTAAACAATCACAATGACGACGTTTCAACATGTTTTTGGTTATCTTTCTATTCTTATTTCATGTTTTATTGCTTGAAGCTTTAACAATTTTTTAAATTTGTTTGCAGTTTGAATGCTGCGGGGTGCAGGGGGCAGGCGACTACAGCACCACCTGGTGGCGGTTGCGTGAACTGGCCGCTCCTGACCTCCTGGTGCCTCTGTCCTGTTGTATACAATCCGATGCCAGGGAGAAATCCTTCCTCGACCCGGCACCTCTCAACAAAACTATGTGCCAAGACGCTCAGGCCGAGAACAACGAGCTGGCTAGGTTCAGTCAGGTAATTATTGTGAATCTTCTCCATAATTTCAACACACTGATTCTATTTTCAGTAGTGGAATTTACAATATGAGTCGTGTTTTTCCAATTAAGAAATGTTTACCACAGTCGTCAATAACCAGCAATAAAAATTTTTCAACTTAGGCAAATTACAAAAAATAGGAGGAGAATACAAAATTTATAACCCTGTTGTAGTTCAGGCACTGTGTTACTTGTAAATATTTGAAAAAAAAACACTTACTTTTGTTGGAGTATTGAGGAATGCATTCCACTCCTGAAGAGGAGCTTCATCAGCCTCAGAGGCTCAAGACGTCAAGAGTGAAATGCATTCCTCAATACTCCAACAAAAGTAAGTGTTTCTTCAAATATTTACAAGTAACACATTGTCTGAACTACAACAAACTTATTATTTATAGTGTTTCGTCATGGAAAGCAACATAGATTTGAATATTTATATGTGCACCTATAAATTATATTTAATGTAAGTAGCAAGGGATGATAAGATGAAGTGATGATGTTCATTAGTTCAAAGATGAATTTGGAAAATCAAGTGGCAAATCAAGTGTTTAATTTCATAGCCTGATAATACTTTGGACAACATCAACATTTTTGGAGATAAATAGTACAGGCTCAGCCTAGTTTTTCCTCCATGGTCATAATTTATCATATTATGATTTTATTACTTTGTACAATAAATAAATGAGAAATAAGAAGGATTCACTTTCAACTTTCAGCATTGTTTAAACTAGTAGTTCTGTGAACAGTAGACCTGGCGCTCAGTAAGTTACATTGACCTGTTGTTATGTTTTCCCAAAAATTAATAAATAATTTATCAATTTAAAATGTCTAGAAAAAATCCTAAATAAACATAGAGCTTTCTGTCCTATCGTACCGTGACGTGTCGTCCCGGAATGTGAGTGTGAGCGCTGTTATCAGGTCTGGCTGCAACTGTCTACAACGTTGATGGAAAGATACATTTTCAAGATGTTCGATGTTTTTGAACGGGTAGTATTATAGTCCACTAGACAGCTGATTTATGATGAATAATTCTAAAGTCTGATTTTTACGGTAATATTGGCGTATGAAGGAGGCTCTTTTTTCCTTTTGTCTTTAAAATGCAAAATATTTCAAAATACCGTATGTATACTTCGACGCGAAATTCAAAAAGGAACATACCTGTCAAATTTCATGAAAATTTATTGCTGCGTTTCGCTGTAAATGCGGAACATAAAAACATAAAGAGAAATGCAAAACCGTCGACTTGAATCTTAGACCTCACTTCGCTCGGTCAATAAGAAGCATTGGTATCATTCATTAGGAGTGCTGCTGCTGACAGAATGTTTTGAGCTCCACATGAGCTCCAGGCTTGTGCTTGTGCGTGGGTAATGAGATGGACGATGATGGGAGATTAGATTAGATTAGAGTTCTTTATTCATAAATAAAAATAGAAATCTGAGTACCTTTTTTAAAATTATTTAGTCACTAGATAATTTGACTAAATAATTTTAAAAAGGTTACTTAGATTTGTATTTTTATTTCTATTCAAGAGTACCCCCAAGAAAAAAGATAATTTTTTATTCATTTATATGTTACAATTTATATCATACTGGCTCATACACTAATTCACATTAAATGGTAGTATTGCTAATTATTCAAAGAATTTTACAAAGTAAGTTATGGAAATCAATTGAACAGAATGAAGATCGAATGCAATTTGAATAACGATTATATTAAAATGCTTCATAGTTTCATAAATCGGTGTTTCAACAATTAGTTGTCGACTCTCTAAAAAATATATTATAAAATATTGAATGAAAAAGACTAAGAAATTGTCAAAAAACCACTGATTTATTGATAATTAGAAAGACCGGTTTCGGTTATTACACCATTGTCAATCTCTGATAAACTCCTCCTCAGTTTATCAGAGATTGACAATGGTGTAATAACCGAAACCGTCTTTCTAATTATCAATAAATCAGTGGTTTTTTGACAATTTCTTAGTCTTTTTCATTCAATATGAATAATTACCACAATATCAACTTCTCAACTACACAAAAAATATTATAAAATAATATCCTTCCCAATAGCACATGGATGGGTGTTGATGAAATCCACTATATAATAATTATTATTAGTGTATTATTTATTTACTAGAGTAGGTACTGTTCACTAAAATATAAGTAATGAGCAATTTTGAATCATTAATAACATCTATCACTTTTTGACAATTACTCCTTTAAGATGACTTCCTCCTGAACGAATGCACTCTTGAAATCTGTGTTGACGATTCCTCATTGATCGCTGCAACATCTGCGTTTCCTGGTCCCATGATCTGTCCACCTGCGATTTTCTGTTTGTGGAGCTATCTCAAATCAAACGTATTCACAACTTGACCAATAACTGTGGTTGAATCATAACAGACAATTCAAAATGAAATTAACAATATCCCAGTTGAATGTTGCAGCAATCGTTCAGGAGTGTCAACACAGATTTCAAAAGTGTATTCGTGCAGGAGGAAGCCATCTTGAAGAAGTAATTGTCAAAAAGTGATAGATGTTATTAATAATTCTCAAATGGCAAGTCTTGAACTTCACATTAATTTGAATAAAATCATTTTTCCCCTTTCCACCAATGTTTTATGGCGTTTTTGAAAGTTCCCATTATTCTGTGTCATTCTGTATTCAAGAATATACGTTGAATGCAATCATTCTTTCCCTAATCCATATTACTACTTTGTCCCCCTAGATCAAAATGAAGACAGCAATTTTATCATTTATCTCCTCAAGTGTATCATGCATTTTCCTCATTTTTAATTGTATAAGTAAAATACATTACATTTTTGTATATGTATAATTACAAAATGAAATTCCAAATAATATGCTTTATACCAGAAATTCTCTGAAGAGACAAAATTCACTTCTATATTAGAAATGCTGACAATACAGAGTGTGAATTTCACCTTACTTCTTAATAATTCATTAACTAGTGTAATATTTACTGAATCACTTGGAAATAAAGAGTCATGATCGATGTCTGGTTGTTTTGATTGATTAGATGTTTTCACGTTTGCAGGGTTGCCTGACTCATCTGCAAGAATGGCTGAGCCACGAGCTAAACTGGGCATAGTAAGCACCCTATTGGTTGTCTCACTTCAACTGCTTCTGTTGCTATTCGCCATCCTTATGTGTGTCAAATCTGTGCAACACACCAATAATAAGCCATCTACTCATCTGTCCTCAATCATGATGGCCAAACAGAACACTATCAAACGCAATTTCAGCTACAATAACTAGTGGTCAAAAGAGAACAAACAAACGTGATGGTAGAGATGAAGGTAAGGAAGAAGATAAAGAAGAGATAGTAGAAAAGGAAGGAAGGAATGAAGGAAGGAAGGAATGAAGGAAGGAAGGAAGAAAGGAAGGAAGGAAGGGAGGAAGAAGAAGAAGAAGAAGAAGAAGAAGAAGAAGAAGAAGAAGAAGAAGAAGAAGAAGAAGAAGTGGGAGAAGAAGAAGAAGAAGAAGTGGTCAAAGGGGAAGAAACAGAAGTGATGGTAGAGATGAAGGCAAGGAAGAAGATGAAGAAGAAGAAGAAGAAGAAGAAGAAGAGATGGTAGAAATAGAGGGAAGAAAGAATGAGAAGAGATATAGTATAATTTACCTTCATTGTCATTGAGAGTTCTGGTTATTCAAAAGTAAAATCAACAGCCAAAACGGTTGTATTCAATTCTAGAACACAAAACTGAATTAAAACTATGATAAAGAGTGTTTTTTTATATTGTGGAAGAGCTATATCATGAAAATTGTCATTGAAAGTTTTTTTGGTTCTGCATTTTGAAAAGTATTATATAGGAACCATTATCTTGCTAATTAAACACAACCTGAATAAATTCAAAGTCAATAATTGGGAATTAGAATCAATAATGGAGTGAATATCAGAATTATGATTTTCATTTTGAAAGTGGGGAAGACGAAGTACAGATATTATCAAACTTTCAACTAAAGGTATGTATGATCATAGCAAAGGTATTAGTCAGAGTACAGTACCTATTAACTAAGAGAAAGAAGTAGGAGCCCATATAGCTGAGCTTATCAAAATTAAGAATGTACTCTTCATTATGAAAATTCATTTTATTCACAAAGTTTATTCTACATCAATGATGAATAACAACAAGAGACTACCCACTTAATCTAGCTTATTGACCTCCTTCTTGAACTAAACTATTTTCTAAAATTAGTAGAAGTGATGGTGATGTTGTGAAATCTCTCCATAATAAGAAAACATCAGTTCAGCTGATGATGCGTTGGTTAAGTATGTGAAACCATGGTTCTGTGTTAAAGTTTTTAATAAATTTTTAGTGAAATTCGACAATATCTTTGTTTTCTGATTATAAACTATTTTCAATTATTCTGTGATGTCCATGTGACATGGTTTATGATCAGATAAATTCTATCAGTTATATCAGCTATCAGTATATTTAACATATACATAGCTACCAGTTTGTTTAACTAATGGTAGTGGGTAATTGAAAACTCTCTCTATGAATATATTTATATATTCTCTCTAATATTTCTATGCACATTTACAATACTATAGTATTATTAAACGCTTGTAGCTTTTCATCAAAATTTCTAAAGCAAACTATTATATTTTTGCATCCCGATACATAAATTCATGTAAAGTGGGGGCCACATTTTCTTAGATCAGCAAATAATCAACCAATTGTATTCATACTCTGTGAATAATAATTGTAATAATAATAAAATATGAGTGTTTCGGATGGACACGTTAAGCCGTAGGTCCCGGCTGCCTAAAAAGCAGTCGTTAGGTCATGTCAGAGGCCCTGTAATTGATCAGTTGCGACCTGAAAACTCTGACACCAGACCTGAGCCAGCCAGGTCACTCGATATTATTATTATTATTATAATTGTAGCTTATATGCTTTTTGTAATCATGTCTATATTTCGAATAAACTCCTCTGGTCGTGTTGTACCCTCGACCAAAGAAATCATTAGTCGAGGGTACAACACGACCAGAGGAGTTTATTCGAAATATAGACATGATTACAAAAAGCATATAAGCTACAATTATAATAATAATAATAATAATATCGAGTGACCTGGCTGGCTCAGGTCTGGTGTCAGAGTTTTCAGGTCGCAACTGATCAATTACAGGCCTCTGACATGACCTAACGACTGCTTTTTAGGCAGCCGGGACCTACGGCTTAACGTGTCCATCCGAAACACTCATATTTTATTATTATTACAATTATTATTCACAGAGTATGAATACAATTGGTTGATTATTTTTGCTGATCTAAGAAAATGTGGCCCCCACTTTACATGAATTTATGTATCGGGATGCAAAAATATAATAGTTTGCTTTAGAAATTTTGATGAGAAGCTACAAGCATTTAATAATACTATAGTATTGTAAATGTGCATAGAAATATTAGAGAGAATATATAAATATATTCATAGAGAGAGTTTTCAATTACCCACTACCATTAGTTAAACAAACTGGTAGCTATGTATATGTTAAATATACTGATAGCTGATATAACTGATAGAATTTATCTGATCATAAACCATGTCACATGGACATCACAGAATAATTGAAAATAGTTTATAATCAGAAAACAAAGATATTGTCGAATTTCACTAAAAATTTATTAAAAACTTTAACACAGAACCATGGTTTCACATACTTAACCAACGCATCATCAGCTGAACTGATGTTTTCTTATTATGGAGAGATTTCACAACATCACCATCACTTCTACTAATTTTAGAAAATAGTTTAGTTCAAGAAGGAGGTCAATAAGCTAGATTAAGTGGGTAGTCTCTTGTTGTTATTATTGATGTAGAATAAACTTTGTGAATAAAATGAATTTTCATAATAAAGAGTACATTCTTAATTTTGATAAGCTCAGCTATATGGGCTCCTACTTCTTTCTCTTAGTTAATAGGTACTGTACTCTGACTAATACCTTTGCTATGATCATACATACCTTTAGTTGAAAGTATGAGAACTATGATCAACTTACTGTACTAAGATTTATAAAAAATTTGCAACTTCTTGAGATGATTTCGTTCTACTCCCAAAAGATAATCAACTAAATGCAAAAACGTATAGCAGTGCAATGTAAAATACTTCAAGACCAGTTAGTTATAGAATAAATTGAGTGAAAATGTATTGATTTATGAATATAATAGAAACTAGAATAGAAGATAGCTTTAGAAAAAGATAGATCTTAAAAATAGGTAGGCCTAATATTAACTCTCCACTATGTACATAATGTAACTTTTTAATATTTGAAATATAAGATAATATTCAAATTATTCCCAGAAAGTACATTTCACAATATATTCCCTGAAAATTACTTCCTCTAATATGGAACAAAGTGCGTAGAGGAGGAGTCAATACAACAATAGACACAATACAAGAAAGAAAAGGTTGACTTTCTACTGCTGTAGTTTACAAGCATAAGCTATTCAAACATATCTACATACAACAATACTAACACATAAAAAAATTGAAAGAAATATAATCTCAAATTCTTAGTCAATAATGATAGAAATAGATTCAATAAAAAAAACTGATTGCTTCCTTTCTTTTGTCATAGTTCTGGAAACATTACCGATGTACTCAATGCACTCATTTACACATTTTGAATAGTTTTTAACATTTGCTTCGAGAATTTTGAGATAAAAGTGAATCAATCCTTTTTTGGTGATTCATTTCAAGTTCTGAAATTATTGTTATAGAAATTACAACTTTTTAAAGATTAACAGTTCTATTTCAAACCTTTTCCAACAAATCCTCCAAATCAATTCATTTTTTATCTCCAACATTTTAAATTTCTATTCTCTCTTATAAAACTCTTCGAGCTCTACCGTACCTTATTCATTTTGTCGACTATTTTTTCCGCACCGATTTCTACACATTTATTTTTTGTGTACTTGTGAATTTGATATTGTAGTAATTATCCATATCATCCGTTTTTGAACTATTATTAACAACACTACAGTCCAATATCTTTGAATATTAGTTATTAAAACTAGTGGAGCGCTTTCGGATTTTTAGAATCCATTTTCAACAATACAGTTCTCAGTTCAACACTGAGTATTATTCATATCAAATAAAAAGACTGGAAAATTTTTGAAACCATAGATTTTATTAAAAGTAGAAAATTACACATTCATTATTTTCCACAGTTACAATAAATAACAACTATCAGAACTATTTTCATGGATTCTGATATAACTATCACAACTAACCCACTGCAATAAATTTATCTGGAATTGGTTATTCATTAAAGCAAAATTAACAATTATTATTAAAAGAAAATCCAAATCAAATGCTGTAAATCACCCGGAGACTTCTGCTACTGAAAACGTTGACAACAGGGAAAACAGCTAGATGAAAATTATAATGATGAATTTATCATTATAATGATGAATTTCCATCTGGCTGTTTACCGTGTTGTGAATATTTGCATTAGCAGAAGTCTTCGGGGTGATTTACAGCATTTAATTTGGATTTTCGTTCAATAATAATTGTTAATTCATTAGCATTTGAATAATTGCAATATCTCAGTAATTAATTTCTATCTGCAAAGTTAAAAATAATAATTGTTGATTCATTAGCATTTGAATAATTGCAATATCTCAGTAATTAATTTCTATCTGCAAATTAATTACTGAGATATTGCAATTATTCAAATGCTAATGAATTAACAATTATTATTAAACGTTATTAAAATATATTATAATTATTATAACTAATGTATCAGAACTACAACAAAGTAAGGTACTCTGTATCACAACTACTTTTTCTTTCTCTATCAGCCTACTTGAACACGCAATCAGTTTATCTCAAATTGGTGCTGTTCATCTAGGCAAAATTTCAAACAAAAGCAAGTCTTTAAATTGAATAGTCTACGTGATTTTAGAGCAACTACAACATCTGAACTTGTTCTCAATTATTGGACAACGACTATTAGAGGAAACTAATACTTAAAGATTGTTTTATTGTATGAGACTACTTAGGATTTCAGGCTTAGAGAGTGGCGATTAGGCTGACGATAGCAAATTACACGCCTCTGAAGACTTCACAGAACGATTAGGTTTGGACACACCCGAAATTCGCTGCTGATAATTGAGGGCGGGAAGCTGTGTGCTATTTACCACGTGGGAGGTCCAAATCAGCACCACTGAGATTCCCTTCAAACTGTCAGCACTAGTAGTTCTGTGAACAGTAGACCTCGCGCAGTGTTCTCATCCACAAGTACCTGATTGAAACTGTAGACCTTATGGAAATACAGCAATAGACTGGCTTCTCCACACATCTGTGTAATCACTTGTCAGCTGATTTATGATGAATAATTCTATAGTCTGATTTCTACTCTAATATTGGCGTATGAAGGAGGCTCCTTTTTCCTTTTATATTATCCTTGAAATGCAAAATTTCCAAAAACCTTGTATATAAGTCGTGGGATCGCTAAGTATACAATAAATACAAACACTTCTAGAAACTGTTACTATTGGTCAAATGAGAAGCATTGAGGCTATATATACAGTATAAAGAATGCTGACAAGCATTAAAGCTATAAAGAAAGTTTGTAGTGAATCTATATACAATATAATAATACCTATAGGACCGTTGCAAAGGGATGAGAGAGTCTTTAGTACCATGACAGGTCTGCTAGACCACACACGAAGCTTGTAGAGAGAAAGAGAGAGAGTGAGTGAGTGCCAGAGAGAGAGAGAGAAGAGAGAGAGAGAGAGAGAATAGAATAGAATAGAATGGCTGCCGTTATTTTTACCTAGGAGGGCGGAGTTAGGGCGCAGCCGGCCCTCTCTTACACTCAACACTCCAATACAACGCTAAATAATTGCTAGATTGAACAAATCAAATTAAGAAAAAAAAATATATACAATATATACAAACTAGGTAAATGAACACTATTGAAATACAAAAAATAATCAATTGAGAAAAAAAAATAATAACAAACCTAAATTATAATTAAGATATGAATAGAAATTAAATAATAAAAACTGAAAAATAATACGATGTTACAAGAGAAGAAGTAGAAGTAGAAAAAGAAGAAGAAAAAGAAGAAGAAGAGGAAGAAAGAGAAATAATAAATCTTTATTAATTGTTTTGAGAAAAAGAAAGAAAACTGGCCAATGACCATGAGAGAGAGAGAGAGAGAGAGAGAGAGAGAGAGAGAGAGAGAGAGAGAGAGAGAGAGAGAGAGAGAGAGAGAGAGAGAGAGAGAGAGAGAGAGAGAGAGAGAGAGAGAGAGAGAGAGAGAGACAGACAGACAGAGATAGAGAGAAAGTGAGAGTGAGAGAGAGTGAGGAAGGATGATAGAGAGTGAGAGAGAGTGAGTCAGAGAAAAAGAGATAGAGTAAGTGAGTGGAGACAGAAAATCGTCGGGTTCAGAGGCTGAACCTGAGAATGATTTATCTTAATAGATCGGTGCATTTGTATTGGGACAACTTTACACACCTTCAATGAGGCTCCTCATGGCCCAGTGAGTGTGTTTCACTTCATACTGTCAGAATTTCTTTTACGAATGAATCCCATTCAAACTGGTGCCGACAGTCTAACATCAATTTCACTTTACACACATGAGGTTTCATTAATTTCTTTCATCGCTGTTCAAGTGTTGTTATTATTATTTCTAGTGGGTGAACCCACTATAAAATTAAGTGATTTTTTCTTCTTCTTCTTCTTCTTCTTCTTCTTCTTCTTCTTCTTCTTCTTCTTCTTCTTCTTCTTCTTCTTCTTCTTCTTCTTCTTCTTCTTCTTCTTCTTCTACTTCTTCTTCTTCTTCTTCACCATCTCCTCCTCCTCCTCCTCCTCCTCCTCCTCCTCCTCCTCCTCCTCCTCCTCCTCATCCTCCTTTTAATAGTGGTTTACGTTATTAATATACAGTTTTTCTTCATCTTCTTCTTATTCTCCTTTTTATTTTTTTCCTCCTCATTCTACTCCTCCTCCTTCTTCTCCTTCTTCATCTTCTTCTCTATTTTGACGTGTAGGAAATTCTCTGAATGATGTGTAAATTGTATTTGGAAATTCACAATTCTTTACAGCACTGTAACTACTCTAAAATTAAAGATTTTTCAATTTTCCTGGTTTGCGTTATTGATAAATAGTTCTTCTACTTCCTTCTTCTTCTTCTCCTCCTTCTCCTCCTTCTCCTCCTTCTCCTCCTTCTCCTCCTTCTCCTCCTTCTCCTCCTTCTCCTCCTTCTCCTCCTTCTCCTCCTTCTCCTCCTTCTCCTCCTTCTCCTCCTTCTCCTCCTTCTCCTCCTTCTCCTCCTTCTCCCCCTTCTCCTCCTTCTCCTCCTTCTCCCCCTTCTCCTCCTTCTCCCCCTTCTCCTCCTTCTTCTCCTCCTTCTCCTCCTTCTCCTCCTTCTCCTCCTTCTCCTTCTTCTCCTCCTTCTCCTCCTTCTCCTCCTTCTCCCTCCTTCTCCTCCTTCTCTTCCTTCTCCTCCTTCTCCCCCTTCTCCTCCTTCTTCTCCTCTCCCTCCTCCTCCCCCTCATCCTCACTCTTCTTCTTCTCCTTCATCTTCTTCTACTCTATTTTGAGGTGTAGGACATTCTCTGAATGATGAGTAAATTGTATTTGAAAATTCACCATTTTTTACAGCACTGTAACTACTCTAAAATTCAAGATTCTCCAATCTTTTAAAAACCACCTTGCAGGAAATTTAATTATCTACAAAAATGGTCATATCAGAAATTATTCTTCGATGCATCGTTTTAGAGTTATAGACGAAAAACGGAAGAAACTACCCATTTTCTTGACCGCTCACCACTTGTGAGATCACCAAGATCAAAACTCCAAGCAGAGCTGTGAGGACAACTTTGAAAGAAAATGGTGCCCCTGATGCGATCTAGCGGCGTAAACTGTAACTAACGCTCGACAACAACCGTACATGGTGTCAGTTTTCGTCAAATTACAGCCTAATTAATTGTTTAATCGAAAAATATTATATAATAAGAATTGTAGAGCATGAAAAGCTGAGTATATTAAACTAGATTAATTCCAGATTTCATCAGGGACGAAGTCGAAATTTGCTAAGTAAAGTCTCCATAAAATGAATCTTGTTCCACTGAATGTTGTTAATTTTCGTTATTTTCAACTCAATTCCAAATAGAATAGAATTATTATTGGCCATTCATGATAGAAAATTATATACTCTACAAGTTTTATCCGGTAAGATTCTTCGATAGAATGAGCTATAGGGTGGTTATTTTAAGGAAACTTCAGATATATGTTCTGTTGAGTGATATTCTAGTGGTGTAGTTACATTTTCATCCGCTAGGATGCATGAGCTTTCATTTTTTCAGTCCAGTGATTTTGTATTTCACTTGAACAAATCTGAAGCCGTTTGAGATATTGGAAGTCTACAAACAAGAAACAGTTTTTTAGATTTTGGCTAATATCTCCTAAACGGTGCATTGTATCTAAATTTTGTTTATTTTCAGTTTTGTAGAGAACTAAATTCACTACAATATGTAATCAAGTTTTATCCTTCAAAGATAATATCGAGGGTATTAATAGGATCCAGAAATGAAGATATTTCTGAAAATTGTGGAAATTAGTGAGAAAACCTCTTTTAGGAAACCCCCTTGATATTTTATAACATTTTTATGTGCATTTAGGATATCACTTAATATAATACAGAACAGTTAGTGAAAGATGATTTGTTTCATTCACATTCCTGAATTTTATTGCATTTTTAAATGTCTAAGCTCACTTCTTGATTTTCTTATTTTCCTTCTCTTCTCCTTCCTTTATTCCTCTCCTCTTCTTTCTCCTCTATTACCTTCTCATTCATGTCTTTCATCTTAATCTTTTCTTCCTTTTTTCATTCTTCCAGTTTTTTATTCTTGTTTTCTCTACTTCTCCTAGTCCTCCTTATTCTCCTTTTCATCTCTGATCTTTGATGCATAACAATCATAGCACTCATCATCTCTGATGCATAACAATATTATCTATAGTTATCCCAAATTGCTTTTTTCATATCATATACAATAATGATTTTCTTAGTCTATATTATGTAAATTCATCTATAATTTTGCTGTATTGTAAGCTATTGTATATAAGTTTATAAGCCAGTATATATATTGTAATCTACATGAATAAAGTACTCAATCAATCAATGAATCTTTTCTTCTCCTCCTCCTCCTCTTCCTCCTCCTCCTCCTTCTACTCCTCCTCTCCCTCCTCCCCCACCACCACCACACCACCTTCGTCCACTCTTCTTCCATCTCAATCTTTCCTTACTTTTTCTCATTTTTCTTGTTCTTTCTATTGATTTTTTTCTCTACTTATCCAAGTATCCTATTTCCACACCTTCTTATCTTCACTCTTTTCTTCTTTCTCTTTTTCTTTTTCTTTTTCTCATTTTTCTTGTTCTTTCTATTGATTGTTTCCTCTACTTATCCAAGTATCCTATTTCAACACCTTCTCATCTTCACTCTTTCCTTCTTTCTCTTCTTTTTTCTCTTCTTCTTCCTCTACTTTTATTTTTCTTCCCCTTCTTCTTCTTCTTCATCTCAACTCCGTCCTCTTCTTTTTCTTTATTTCTCCTTCCCATTTCTTTTTCTTCGCCACTCTCAATCTTCCTCTTCTTCTTCTCCTTCATTCTATGTCCGTCTTCTTATTATTTTTATTTTTCTCTCCTTCCCATTTCATCTTCCTCCTCCAAGTACTATCAGAGAATGAGGACAATCCCCATTGATCAGCTGACAGTTCTGGATTATACACACAATTCCTCCACTCCTTCCAACAGATTTGAAAGCATGATTGATTATTCAGCCTCAAAAATAAACATTCAAATCCTCCTCGACCTCTAAACCCTCAGTTGTTAATACACCTTCAATTAAGTTCAATTGCTGTTATTATGCTAATTCATTGTGTAATCAGTGTTACTTTGTCGAGCTGACATGAGTTGGTGTTTAACGCAAAAAAAAATCGAAAAAATTATATACCTGCCAAGAGATGGTACACGATTCATTCATTCAACTATTCACCCGTCCAATGAATATAAATGAATCAGCGCAGAGCAAGTGGGTCCATTGTCAGTTTCAAATGTAATTAATGAGGTTTATCTATTTTGACGTGGTTCTCGTGTGCGGATTGAATACATTTGTGACTTGAACCATTAATTAAAATGTAGTCAAAACACTCTGAGATGTCTGCTCTATGCGCTTATTCAAATTGGATGCTATTTAAATTGAGTTTGAAAGATGGGATGCGTTTTTAATGCACTGTTTGTTAAATGTGTGGTTTTCTTATATTCATTTTCTGTGATGGTTTCACTTTAGAATGGTAGCAATGGTTGAACGGAGTTCATGCTATTTGTATTTATAAGACATGCTGACAGTATAGTCGGAGACAAAATAATATTTCTGTCTTTAGTCCAGTATTTTTTTCTCAATGGTTTAGTGTAACGCTCACTGGCTCCATACTTTCATTTATTTCATCCATTTCAACTTCCTTTATTGACCGAAGCGAAGTTGAGGTCTTAGTTTCGACTCGATTGGCTTTTGTCTGTTTGTTTGTTTGTACAGTCGCAGTTATTGTCCGATTTGTATGAAATTTGGTATGCAAGTTCTTTGAAACAAGGCGCAGAAACGTATGTGTAACGATTTTTGATGAAACCTCTGGTTTTTTGTAATATTCAAAAAAACGGCGAACTAACCTCAATCCAGAAAGGATGTGTCTTTGAAGATACAGCAATTCATTCCCATACTTTTTCGCATCTATTGTTACGAGCACATGGTGGTCGAGTCGGTTAGACCGTGGTCTATCACACTGTGGGACCCAGGTTCAATTCTCGTTCCTGCCAGATAATACTAATATTGTTTTATCTATTCTAATAATATATCGTTATAAAATAATTATTATGATTGAATAGAATAATTAAATTGAATCATCTTACTATTATTATTAAACTGATTCAACAAATTAATTGGATAAATTATTTAAAAAAATCTTTATTGTATTGGAGTCCAATACTGCAGTTGTAGAGAAAAATTTGTATGTAAAGGTATAAAGGTGATTTTTTTTCCTTTTTGTGTAGTTGAGAAGTTGATATTGTGGTAATTATCATTAAATTGAAAAGACCAAGAAATTGTCAAAAAACACAGATTTATTGATACTTAGAAATACCGGTTTCGGTAATTACACCATTGTCAATCTCTGATAATGACCGAATCCGGTCTTTCTGAGTATCAATAAATCCGTGGTTTTTTGACAATTTTTTAGTCTTTTTCATTTAAAAGGTATGTATTTGATATAAAGGTACAGAATCCTAAGGATTCCTTGATAAGTCCGGTGTCCCTGGAAACAGTGTCTCTAGCACTTTCAGTGGAGAAAATAATAGATGACAATCATGGCTAAATCTTCACAATATACTGTACTTACTGTACTGGCCCTTCTCATTAGATTGAAAGTTGTATTAATGAGCGAGGTCTACTGTTCGCAGAGCTACTAGTATTCCTTTTTACTTTCCTTGCCCTACTACCATAGGTAAGGAAAGTATTGCTTTCCAAAAAAAATTAAGGTACCCCAATTTCAAGTTTTCTATACGTTTCAAGGTCCCTGAGTCCAAAACATGATTTTTGGGTATTGGTCTGTGTGTGTATGTGTGTGTGTGTTGTGTGTGTGTGTGTGTGGTGTGTGTGGTGTGTGGTGTGTGTGGTGTGTGTGTGTGTGTGTGTGTGTGTGTGTGTGTGTGTGTGTTGTGTGTGTGTGTGTGTGTGTGTTGTGGTGTGTGTGTGTGTGTGTGTGTGTGTGTATGTGTGTATGTCTGTGAACACGATAACTCCATTCCTAATTAACCGATTGACTTGAAATTTTAAACTTAAGGTCCTTATACCATGAGGACCCGACAATAAGAAATTCAATAAAATTCAATTCAAGATGGCGGAAAAAATGGCGGATAATTACTAAAAAACCATGTTTTTCACGTTTTTCTCGAAAATGGCTCTAACGATTTTCTTCAAATTCATACCATGGATAGCTATTTATAAGCCCTATCAACTGACGTTAGTCTCATTTCTGTGAAAATTGCAGGAGCTCCGTAATATTCTTGAGAAAAATGACAGTTACTAAAAAACCATGTTTTTCACGATTTTCTCAAAAACGGCTCTAACGATTTTTTTCAAATCCATACCCTGTATAGTTATTTATTAGCTCTATCAACTGACATGAGTCTTTTTCCTGGGGTACTAATGGGGGGTCCACCCAATCCTTGAGAAATGGACTTTGTAACCTCCTTCTCGTGCATGAGGTAGGTAGTGTAAAGCGGTATTTTACTCGCCTCACATATGTAGAGTCATGTAATGCTGTATTTAAATGCCTCACGTTGGGCCGGCAAATCATGTAAAGCGGTATTTTACTCGCCTCACATATGTAGAGTCATGTAATGCTGTATTTAAATGCCTCACGTTGGGCCGGCAAATCATGTAGTGCGTTTTTTAACGGCTTCACACATGTAGAGTGAATCTTGAACTGAATCAATGGCGTTGAGGCTATAAATTTTGTAACTGCGTGCGTGGACGCTGAGTGTACACCAGACTGATTGACTCACTACAAGATTCAATACAATTGTCGGAATCGCGGGAGGCCTAAACGCTCGCTCACCCTTGATTCTTCTAATGACAGATTGTATAGTGATGAAATTTTTATAAGCAGTGTAGCGATCGCTAAACACTGAAGACGGATATCTTAAAATTATTACCTGTGAAGAATGAGCATACAAAATCATACAGGTCGAGCAAAAATCCCGATGTAGATAATTTACGGGACTGCGTCTCTGATAAGTTCTGAAGGATTAAAAGACGGCACTTGGACCAAATATCGTTCAGAATATACTTCGAGAACAGAGTCTTGTCGGGTTTTAAGCTCTATTGTAGGAAATTATATGATCTCTGGCTGCATCTGCTGTACTGTTGATGTATTCGCTCCTAAGTCGAGGTTGGTAACAGATAAAAGTTGATATATGAGCAGGTAAGGACAAAGAATAAATATCTCGATCTGACCCCACTCGCTACATCCACTTAGACCTGTTCCAATATCCAGCTTAATTCAATTATTTCAATGATCGTATTCGATCGGTTCTTGATGATATAGAACGTATCAGACACAATAATTGACAGGCTTAAGAAATAATCGAACTCAGAAAACGAATTAACAAAACTGGAATATATTATAATAAAATATACGATCTCACAGTGCAGATTCAGAATATAATTTACAGATTGAAAGTGGTTAACATTAACAAAAATGATTAGCAATTTTCTTGTACTTGCATGATATCATGCGTGATTCAACAGAATTTTACAATTGATAAAATTGAACAGTTTTGAAAAAATAGTGAAAAATGAATTATAAAATATTTTTAAAATGCTCGGGGTCGTGGTTCTGGCAGCGGAGGATAGCTAATCAACTACAAATTCGTATAAATTCAATATTGAACAAATTCTAGGCTCTTAATAACTAATAAGCGCTTGTCGGTGTGGCCAATAATTTAACGAAGAAAAAATTTATGTTTTCTGCACTGTAATATTTTTCGAAGCATAGATTGGGGCCTCTTTAAACTTATAACTCACGTGAAATTCCTTGGCGGTCGTGGTTTTCTTCTCTAGATCAAAAAATCGTTTGATCGGCAGCAATCCAGGCTTCGGTTTCAGCACATGGGGAATTTCAATTTAATATTTCCTTCACCAAATTAATTAAGGGATGATTTAACTTTAAACTTTTAATTTTATCGATTGATGAAAATAAATTTACAAATAACAAATAGATTGGCCTAAAATATTGGCTCACAAATAAAACATATAAAATCGAACAAGAATTTTTTACGAATAGGTCTTGGTAACTATAAAGAGATCTGAACGGTGAGGATTTCAAAAGGGAAGTGCTGTCTTTTTCTCTAAGCTTCTTGGCTAGACCTTTCTTCTGAGAATCTCGGTGTAGTAAATTTGCATAAAAATTTGCCATTGGTAGAACGATTATGACGTAGATGTGACGTCAGTGGCAAGCAATAGAATATAATTCCTTTAATCACGATAATAATTCAGTTTATATAATTCTTAAAACTGCTTAATCTCCTAGACATAGTTCCTCTTATACAATGTATATGTGCTGGCGTATATGATAAGGCAGGTTTGTTGTCTGATAGTAGATTAACATATGTTGTTTTCAAACGATCACCTTTTTGGTGCTATTTCTATGCACTATGATTGGCTTAGGCTTGCCAAAGAGATTCGATCACCATGTGGCTCAGTTGAAATAATAATTAATAATTTAATATTCTTATACAATTCTTATTATGTCTGAGATTGTTATAATTAATTTCTGCTGTTTTTATCAATAATATAATTGTCATGCTATGACCTAGTTAGTTACAATAAGACCTGACATATAATATAATTTCTTAAATAATAAATAATTTCAACAATGATATAACATTTTATTTTTTATTCGAAATTCTTGGTCCTTTATTGATAGTTTTATAATTTTTAGAAATGATATTATACATTGCATGAAACCGGCATGACATTTGACAAATACTTTGAATCAGTCAGCTGTGTTCGAGCCGCTTCAAACATCTGATCGGCAGTAAACAAAGTGTAACCTCAAAATTCAATGAGCAATTCATAAATAATTCGTGCTTTATTTGCAGAATAATTATAATTTTATTGAATAATTTTCTAGAAAATATTCGGTACAGAACGGTACTCTTATCTAATATACAGTTACTGATAAGTAAGCTTTATCGCTCGGTCGCTTACCATTCCTTTAGCAAATTCTTTCATTTTAAAAGGTAAATCACAATTTTTCTCTCTTCTCATGAGATCTATTTGAAAAATTCATCACAGTAGGAACACGGTTTTTACTTTTTCTTCTTCCATATACCGTGGGTAGGTAGAGCAGTTTATAAAAAGAACACAGTCATAGTCAAGATATTTCATCTGTAGAACAGCTGTTTTGACGAATTTCAAAAAAAAAACAACGAATTTCACAATATTTACATAAAGGAAAAAGTACTCTGAAAACAATTGTATATACAATATACAGTAGTCTGATCGTAGTTGCAAATATGTTGCCGTCATCGTCATTATGTTTTTTCCTAAATTATTCTCGTTTGATATTGAGGCTTAGGTTTATTTAGCGAACTATATTGGAAATTTTAAGGTAGGGTTATAAAAAGGGCACTTTGTTCCGTGGATGTTTTTTTTACAAGAGAAATATTTGATCAAAAAAGGGGAAAGGTTTTAAGCGAAAATAGATGTAAAATTTTAAATAGTTCAATGAGCAGGAAAGTTGTGTGAGTGTACCACACCAGATTTTTAACTTTTTATACTCTCCAAATGAGTTTCTTGTTTTTTTTTTATCTTTTTGTTTTTTTGAGTTTCTATACTGTACTCATATTTTTGCATAAAGTACTGCACCATTTCCATATACTTTTTTCTACTGAACTCTTGGTTTTAACACTTAAAGGCTTTCACAAGAAGAAGAAGAAGAAGAAGAGAAGAAGAAGAAGAAGAAGAAGAAGAAGAAGAAGAAGAAGAAGAAGAAGAAGAAGAAGAAGAAGAAGAAGAAGAAGAAGAAGAAGAAGAAGAAGAAGAAGAAGTGGAATGTTTGATCGAATGTGTCTTCAAGATCTCCTCTCCTCGCCATACTGTTGGGGTACTAAATTAAGAATAACATTGTAGAGCATAATAAAGAGGTTTTGGTGTCCCAATTTCTTTCCTCTTCGGGAATGTGTATAAATGGGTTTAGAGGTCTGTGATTTTGCTTTATTCATGATACACCTGAATGCATCGCTAACACAGCAGACATCGCTCTTTCAAATTCTGAATAGATAAGGCGCACTCTTGGGTCCCCATTCTATTCAAATGTTTTCATCTTCATATTATACTCTTTTTTTAATTTGCCTCTCCTAGACTTGCTGTCTACACAACTTCTTATTTCTCTTTTACCTCTGTATTCTCTTTTTTCTGTCCTCCTTATTCTTTATTCAAAAAATAATTAAACAATCAATGCATTCCAAAAAGCAAATACAATATTGTTTCCTAATTTCTAATATGGGTTCCCTAAGCTACCCTGTGTGGGGTGTAGACAGGGCGAATAAGAATGAAAATGAAACAGGATGAGAAGTAAAAAAGGAGAAGAGGGAAAGTAAAAGGTAGAAAAGAATAGAAGGAAAAGGAGAAAGGACTCTGTGAACACGATAACTCCATTCCTAATTACCCGATGACTTGAAATTTCAACTTAAGGTCCTTATACCATGAAGATCCGACAACAAGAAATTCAATAAAATTAAATTCAAGATGGCGGACAAAATTGGAATAATGACTAGAAAACCATGTTTTTCACGGTTTTCTCGAAACGGCTCTAACGATTTTCTTCAAATTTATACCCTAGATAGCTATTTATAAGCCCTATCAACTGACAAGAGTCTCATTTCTGGGAAAGTTGCAAGAGCTCCGTGATATTCTTGAGAAAAATAGCGGATGATTACTAAAAATCCATGTTTTTCACGATTTTCTCAAAAACGGCTCTGAAAACAATTGTATATACACATATACAGTAGTCTGATCGTAGTTGCAAATATGTTGCCGTCAATCGTCATTATGTTTTTCTCCTAAATTATTCTCGTTTGATATTGAGGCTTAGGTTTATTTAGCGAACTATATTGGAAATTTTAAGGTAGGGTTATAAAAAGGGCACTTTGTTCCGTGGATGTTTTTTTTACAAGAGAATATTTGATCAAATAAGGGGAAAGGTTTTAAGCGAAAATAGATGTAAATTTTAAATAGTTCAATGAGCAAGGAAAGTTGTGTGAGTGTACCACACCAGATTTTTTAACTTTTTATACTCTCCAAATGAGTTTCTTGTTTTTATCTTTATTGTTGTTTTTTTGAGTTTCTATACTGTACTCATATTTTGCATAAAGTACTGCACCATTTCCATATACTTTTTTCTACGAAACTCTTGGTTTTAACACTTAAAGGCTTTCACAACAAGAGAAGAAGAAGAAGAGAAGAAGAAGAAGAAGAAGAAGGAAGAAGAAGAGAAGAAGAAGAAGAAAGAAGAAGAAGAAGAGAAGAAGAAGAAGAAAGAAGAAGAAGAAGAAAGAAGAAGAAAAGAAAGTGGAATGTTTGATCGAATGTGTCTTCAAGATCTCCTCTCCTCGCCATACTGTTGGGGTACTAAATTAAGAATAACATTGCAGAGCATAATAAAGAGGTTTTGGTGTCCCAATTTCTTTCCTCTTCGGGAATTGTTATAAATGGGTTTAGAGGTCTGTGATTTTGCTTTATTCATGATACACCTGAATGCATCGCTAACACAGCAGACATCGCTCTTTCAAATTCTGAATAGATAAGGCGCACTCTTGGGTCCCCATTCTATTCAAATGTTTTCATCTTCATCTTATACTCTTTTTTTATATTTGCCTCTCCTAGACTTGCTGTCTACCCAACCTTCTTATTTCTCTTCTTACCTCTGTATTCTCTTTTTTCTGTCCTCCTTATTCTTTATTCAAAAAAATAATTAAACAATCAAATGCATTCCAAAAAGCAAATACAATATTGTTTCCTAATTTCTAATATGTGTTCCCTATAAGCTACCCTGTGTGGGGTGTAAACAGGGCGAATAAGAACGAAAATGAAACAGGATGAGAAGTAAAAAAGGAGAAGAGGGAAAGTAAAAGGTAGAAAAGAATAGAAGGAAAAGGAGAAAGGACTCTGTGAACACGATAACTCCATTCCTAATTACCCGATTGACTTGAAATTTCAAACTTAAGGTCCTTATACCATGAAGATCCGACAAACAAGAAATTCAATAAAATTAAATTCAAGATGGCGGACAAAATTGGGAATAATGACTAAAAAACCATGTTTTTCACGGTTTTCTCGAAAACGGCTCTAACGATTTTCTTCAAATTATACCCTAGATAGCTATTTATAAGCCCTATCAACTGACAAGAGTCTCATTTCTGGGAAAGTTGCAAGAGCTCCGTGATATTCTTGAGAAAAATAGCGGATGATTACTAAAAATCCATGTTTTTCACGATTTTCTCAAAAACGGCTCTAACTATTACAAGCCCTATTTATAAGCCCTATCAACTGACATGAGTCTCATTTCTGGGAAAATTGCAGGAGCTCCGTAATATTCTTGAGAAAAATGG
The DNA here is from genome assembly GCF_014356525.2 of Nilaparvata lugens. Taxonomy (NCBI): domain Eukaryota; kingdom Metazoa; phylum Arthropoda; class Insecta; order Hemiptera; family Delphacidae; genus Nilaparvata; species Nilaparvata lugens. The sequence continues at coordinate 33,024,382 of NC_052515.1, read as the reverse complement.
CGGATGATTACTAAAAATCCATGTTTTCACGATTTTCTCAAAAACGGCTTTAACGATTATGAGCCCTATTTATAAGCCCTATCACTGACAAGAGTCTCATTTCTGGGAGAACTGCAGGAGCTCCGTAATATTCTTGAGAAAAATGGCGGATGATTACTAAAAATCCATGTTTTTCACGATTTTCTCAAAAACGGCTCTAACGATTATAAGCCCTATTTATAAGCTCTATCAACTGACATGAGTCTCATTTCTGGGAAAATTGCAGGAGCTCCGTAATATTCTTGAGAAAAATGGCGGATGATTACTAAAAATCCATGTTTTCACGATTTTCTCAAAAACGGCTTTAACGATTATGAGCCCTATTTATAAGCCCTATCAACTGACAAGAGTCTCATTTCTGGGAGAACTGCAGGAGCTCCGTAATATTCTTGAGAAAAATGGCGGATGATTACTAAAAATCCAGTTTTCACGATTTTCTCAAAAACGGCTCTAACGATTATAAGCCCTATTTATAAGCTCTATCAACTGACATGAGTCTCATTTCTGGAAAATTGCAGGAGCTCCGTATATTCTTGAGAAAAATGGCGGATGATTACTAAAAATCCAGTTTTCACGATTTTCTCAAAAACGGCTTTAACGATTATGAGCCCTATTTATAAGCCCTATCAACTGACAAGAGTCTCATTTCTGGGAGAACTGCAGGAGCTCCGTAATATTCTTGAGAAAAATGGCGGATGATTACTAAAAATCCATGTTTTTCACGATTTTCTCAAAAACGGCTCTAACGATTATAAGCCCTATTTATAAGCTCTATCAACTGACATGAGTCTCATTTCTGGGAAAATTGCAGGAGCTCCGTAATATTCTTGAGAAAAATGACGGATGATTACTAAAAATCCATGTTTTCACGATTTTCTCAAAAACGGCTTTAACGATTATGAGCCCTATTTATAAGCCCTATCAACTGACAAGAGTCTCATTTCTGGGAGAACTGCAGGAGCTCCGTAATATTCTTGAGAAAAATGGCGGATGATTACTAAAAATCCATGTTTTCACGATTTTCTCAAAAACGGCTTTAACGATTATGAGCCCTATTATAAGCCCTATCAACTGACAAGAGTCTCATTTCTGGGAGAACTGCAGGAGCTCCGTAATATTCTTGAGAAAAATGGCGGATGATTACTAAAAATCCATGTTTTTCACGATTTTCTCAAAAACGGCTCTAACGATTATAAGCCCTATTTATAAGCTCTATCAACTGACATGAGTCTCATTTCTGGGAAAATTGCAGGAGCTCCGTAATATCTTGAGAAAAATGCGGATGATTACTAAAAATCCATGTTTTCACGATTTTCTCAAAAACGGCTTTAACGATTATGAGCCCTATTTATAAGCCCTATCAACTGACAAGAGTCTCATTTCTGGGAGAACTGCAGGAGCTCCGTAATATTCTTGAGAAAAATGGCGGATGATTACTAAAAATCATGTTTTTCACGATTTTCTCAAAAACGGCTCTAACGAATAAGCCCTATTTATAAGCTCTATCAACTGACATGAGTCTCATTTCTGGGAAAATTGCAGGAGCTCCGTAATATTCTGAGAAAAATGACGGATGATTACTAAAAATCCATGTTTTCACGATTTTCTCAAAAACGGCTTTAACGATTATGAGCCCTATTTATAAGCCCTATCAACTGACAAGAGTCTTCATTCTGGGAGAACTGCAGGAGCTCCGTAATATTCTTGAGAAAAATGGCGGATGATTACTAAAAATCCATGTTTTCACGATTTTCTCAAAAACGGCTCTAACGATTATAAGCCCTATTTATAAGCTCTATCAACTGACATGAGTCTCATTTCTGGGAAAATTGCAGGAGCTCCGTAATATTCTTGAGAAAAATGGCGGATGATTACTAAAAATCCATGTTTTTCACGATCTTCTTGAAAACGGCTCTAACGATTTTCTTCAAATTTATACAATGGATAGCTCTTTATGAGCCCCATCAACTGACGTTAGTCTCATTTCTAGGAAAATTGCAGGAGCTCCGTAATATTCTTGAGAAAAATGGCGGATAATTACTAAAAAAACCATGTTTTTCACGATTTTCTCAAAAATGACTAGACCGATTTTTTTCAACTTCATACTCTGTATAGCTATTTATCAGCTCTATCAACTGGCATGAGTCTCCTTCCTGGGAACTAATGGGGGATCCACCCCATCCTTGAGAAATGGACTTTGTAACCTCCTTCTCGTGCATGAGGTAGGTAGGTAGAACAGTTTATAAAAATAACACATAGTCGAGATATTTCATCTGTAGATCAGCTATTTTGACGACTTTAGAAAAAATCATCGAATTTCACAATTTACACAAAGGAAAAAGAACTCTGAAAACAATTATATATACACATATACAGTAGTCTGATCGTAGTTTCAAATATGTTACCGCCAGTCGTCATTATGATATTCCCCTAAATTATTCTCGTTTGAGAATGAGGCTTACAGTTCAATGAGCAAGGAAAGTTGTGTGATTGTCAGTACCACACCAGATTTTTTGTCCGTGTTTTCTCTTTGCTCCTACCCCAAAGTATACTCTATTCTTATTTATCTGGGGCGCTTTCAGTTGCCGCCTTGTCAGAAAAAAAATCAATCCCACATCCCAATTGACAAGCCCGAAAATCTTTCAATCTCCTTTCATGTTCTATTCAATAGACTACGGATTGACAAACTCCAATTCCTTTTCATTGCTCTTTACCACCTGTACTGGAAGATACAACCTGCCCAGCTTATTTAGGTTTTTCGGGTGCTCCACATTATTTTGTAAAGAAGGATTGAACTGTTTCGGCGCTGTGGGTGTATACCTGAGATATCACATTGAGAGATGAAAAGAATATAAAAAGTGGTTGGTACTGAATAGTTAGATAAAGAAAGGATTAATGTGAAAAAATGTTGAGTATCTGTACCTGTAGGTGAATGTAAATACAGTATGGGAACTGGAAAAAAGTAAGGATTGGAGTTTTTTGCATTAAATTTTTTTTTTTAGTTTTATCACGTGATTGTCTGTTCTCCACCAGTAAGGTTCACTTCAAACTATTAGCATTAGTTGAATGATAAGCATTTGGGTTATTCATGAATAGGCTAAAGCTTATATTGTAGAGTGGAACCATAGAGAAACAATAGCGTTCGTAGATATCCCATGGTATAGGGAATTTATGTCGCAACTTTCACTGTTATCTCAAGCCGATTACTGTCGATTATTGTCAATTTTCACTGTTTTGTTGGAGTGATAATGTATGACCGGCACAATTTGAGAGACTACCAGCGTCACACAGCTGCATAGGAAAGAACTACGTGAACTATCGGCTTGGGATAACAGTAAAAGTTGCGACATAAACGCCCTATACCATGGGATATCTATTTATGTTATCGTTTCTCTATGGTGGAACTTACTAGAGATCGTTGAATCCTGAATAACGTTTTCAACCTACAGCTAATGTTTAAAGAATGTTTTATCTATGATTGCATTTGAATTCAACCGTCAAAATCTGCTGCTAAGATGAGGTTCCATGGAATTAGAGCATAGCTAACTTGGAATCATTATAATTTACAATCAGTAATAATATATCAATTGAGGGGGTCAGAATACAAGGGATCTAAGTGACATTTTACATTATTTTGAGTTGGCTACAGTAATCGATAGCTAAAAGTGGTGAAAATCTATATATATAAAAGCGAAATGGCACTCACTCACTGACTGACTGATTGACTGACTCACTCACTCACTCACTCGCAGAACTAGAAATCCACCGGACCAAAAACGTTCCATTTTGGTAGGTATGTTCAGTTGGCCCTTTTGAGGTGCACTAAGAAATCTTTTGGCAATATTTAAACTCTAAGGGTGGTTTCTAAGGGTTTAAAGTTCGTCTTTTAGCATGTATATTCTTCTTATTCTCTTAATTATAATTGAAAAATGTCCATACCATATGTTTATATAGAACTATAATCTAGAGAGAGTACCTCTTCGAAACAGTTGTTAACTGGTCACTAAATTAATAATTTTGTCACGTTGGCATTAAGTTGAGTTGACTTTGTTAGGTTGGCATCAAGTTTAAGATTGAAATGCATTTATCGCGGAAAAAATGATTGGGCACTGCTACTTCAATCAGAGCTATTCCTGGGTATATTATAATACTAGCCGTAAGGCTTGCTTCGCTCGCCATATCCGTTTAGTCTGGACCCCCGACTGGATCGTCCTAACATATGATAAAAATGCTCAAATGAAAAATGCAGGCGAGCGAAGTGAGCCAGCAGATCTCATGCTTGGACGATCTAGTCGGGGGTCCAGGGGGCGGAGCCCCCTGGCTAGACGGATAAGGCGAGCGAAGCGAGCCTGACGGCTAGTTTAGTATACAGGAGGTATAAGCGTAAGTCTTATAAGTGCTGACATCTGGTGTAAATTTTTTTAACTTCATTTCAAAACAGCTGTTTATTTGATTAAACTAGGGGTCCAAGTGACTTGGATCCCTTGTTTACTGAGCAACGGTTGCTCTTATCCATCAAATTAAATTTAACCTTTATTAAGCCATGTCACCAAGCAAAAGATACCTCAAGAACCAATAAGCGAATAGGATAATATTGCAATGAGGTCATTAATCATTGTTCAATTGCTGGCAAATTTGATAGATTTATGTGTAGCTAGACAATAGAGTTTAGTTTGGTAAACAAGGGGTACAAGTGATACTTCTTATCACTATTTAGCTGATAACTGACAAAGGAAAGCAATTTGAGACATGAAACTGTACGTTTGATTTGGTAAAAGTACACTGAATAGTTATAGGAATAGGTGAATATCATTACTATATTTATTTCATGAATGAAGAATTAATTAATGTAAGAAAACTATAGACTCAATTTTCTCGAAACTAACAATAGTTAACTTTACCCTTTGTATTCTAAACCCTTCAATTAATAACATTAATTGACATATTTTGACCATTCTCATCCAAAATAATGAAATCCACATGGTTTTCGAGTAGTTGAAACTAATAAAAAGTGATTTGGAATTTCATGATGGATTGATTTGATGCAGTGTCTTATTCACAATGTTATTGCCGCAGTCATAATCTACCAAGCTATAGCATAGGGTAAAGATTTTCAAGATTTTTGTCTCTGTTTATCCTATTATATTAAGCGAGCAATTTCTGTATGTATATATTTATATGGTTATGTGGTTATCTGCTTATTTGGCTATCTGCTTATCTGGTTATCTGATTATCTGGTTATATGGTTATCTGGTTTTATGGTTATATGGGTATATATTTATGTTCAACGGATCTGGAAAACGGCTCTAACGATTTTCACGAAATTTGAAACATAGTAGGTTTATGATATAAAGATTCGATTGCACTAGGTCTCATCCTTGAGAAAACTCGCTGAACGACATTAAAAGGATAATTCATCCTTGGCTGAAACAGCTGTGGATAGTAAAAAAGTGAGTATGTGAAAAATCAACATATCGCATCCCCGAAATTCATAAGATGACGTATAGCCAGCTGTGAAATATAAACACGATCATTTTAGAGAATTGTGTTCTGTTTATCAATAAATAAAAATAATGAGCGAAGCTCGGTGCCCCGATATTTGTGAATTAAGGCTCAACTCACACTTACATGACTGAGGTCGAGAAGAGACTCGAGGCTAGTCGAGAGATTGGGCCATATGAATAAAGTTGAGCATTTGCTTGTACTTCTAAAATATGGAGCTTCTGCTTCATTTTCTATGAATAAACGTGAGCGAAACCTTTTGCTCATGCTCATCAAAAAAATAGTTTGAGCATTTGCTCAAAAGTAAAAGCTTTTGCTCAAAATTGTAGAATAAACTAGAGCATTTGCTCAACTTTTGAAGGTAAATGCTTCAAAAAAGTGAGTCTAGTCTAGAGCAGCTTATCACCTTTTGCTCATAGTAAAATGGCTCAACTAATTCGTCATGAGGAAGAGGAAACTATACCAGATACGATCACACCCAATAGTTGAGAACTATAAAACTCTTTTTAGATTCAAACATGATAAATATCACATTATCCTACAAAAGAATAAATACAAAAGATAGCTAACTGTTATAAAGATAGCCACAAAAATAGGAATAGTATTTAAGAAGATGAAAGTGTACGATTATAAGAAGGCTATTGATATTATAAGAATATGCTGAAGGTTTATAGAGATGACATCTTTTTCACGCTATTATTTCAAAATTCTAAACTCAACTAACCTAAAACTCTATTCATAAATAGAAAACAGAGCAGACGACGCAAACACAAGCGGTGCACCCTATTTGCATATTTAGCGCTTCCGTGAGCTATAAAAACAAACTAAGGCTACAAAAGCGAATCAGCTGATGAAAAATCTCTAAAATACGTGAGCATTTGCTCCAGAGTTCAGGAGCATATAAGGTAAATTCATATAAAAATGTGCAAATGCTTTTGCTTCCACCTTTTGCTCATGAGCAAAACCTTATGCTCCATGCTCTTGCTCATCAGCATTTGCTCTGGTTTTATTCATTTGTGCCAATGTGTTTCCAAATGCTGGCACTCAAACCAGTCGATTCTAGTCTGGTCGCGACTGCCACCATTTGAAACTGGACCTGAAAACTCGACCTGAGTCGCGTATGTGTGAGTTGAGCCTAAATCTCTTTGTAGAGATCGTTGAGTTGTTTAGATATCAATTAATCATTGTTTATTTTATATTAATTGTTCAGCAATATTTGCAGTGGCAGAAGTCTTCGGTGTGACTTACAGCATTTAATTTGGATTTTCGTTCAATAATAATTAAGAATTAATCAATCACACTGAGTATAGACTACCAAAAAAGCAATAATCATGTCACACATAGGTACTGTATCTTCGTCTTTCCATTTACAGTTTCGTTGTATTATCTACTTTTCAATCCTCCAACGGTCTTTATCAGTATTATAGTCATTAATCATCCACTTGGGCAAGTTTTTGTCATCGTTTATTGACCTACCTCAAGTCTCTACCTGTACCTTTCAAGTCCCCACCACCTCCTACCAACTGACTGTCCAATTATGTTTATTGTATTCATCCATTTTTCAAGATTATATTGGATATATTATTCCAAGTGGTACACTGGGAGAAAAACTCTTTTCAACAATGATATCAAACTCTAACAAGAGAATTGTGAAGGAACAATCTGACAAGCATTTACAGGTTCTTTATGCAGACATTTGTCAGACTTACTCTTCTCTCTTTCTTCTCATTCATCCTGATAATTTTTTTCTCTCTCCAATGTTCCCCGAGATCCTTATTTAGTCCCTGTGCTTGAGCGGTCATATTGTAGCGTGGTAGGTATAGTAACCTACCTGCATTGTATTATCTCATTTTATTTTTATCCTTCTTTCAAATTGAAAAGAAGGATTGAAGGAGATAAGAAGGAAAAATAAATAATGATTAGGATCGGGTTGTGATGGGTGAAAAGGTTGAAAAGGGTGAGGAATAGAAAGAAGGATTTTTTCTGAGTTGTATTCTGATTCTAATCGAAAGAGAAGGTGCATTCTTTTCACGTAAAATATGGATATGCTGTTTAAACTATTCTGAGTGAGCACCAATTGAATAATTGGCTCAATTTTGTGAACAAATGATTAATTTAAGAACAAATTATTGAAGAATTTTAGATCAATTTGTTGTTCCAATATGAAATTAATTTCAAAAGAATGTGTGGTCAATGAGAGTTAATTTCAGATCAATTTGTTGTTCCAATATGAAATTAATTTCAAAAGAATGTGTGGTCAATGAGAGTTAATTTCATTAACTCTTTTTGGTTTAATTTCATTGATTTCAGAAGAATGTGTGGTCAATGAGAGTTAATTTCAGATCAATTTGTTGTTCCAATATGAAATTAATTTCAAAGGAATGTGTGGTCAATGAGAGTTAATCTCATTAACTCTTTTTGGTTCAATTTCATTAACTCTAAGAGTTAATCTCATTAACTCTTAACCCATTTTAGAGTTAATGAAATTAACTCTCATTAAAATGGTACATTGAAATACACCTCCTTGAATCAATCATCTATACTCTATTATTAAGATGAAACAAATTGATACTAGTAGTTCTGTGAACAGTATACCTCACGCAGTATTCTCATCCACAAGTACCTGATTGAAACTATAGACCTTATGGAAATACAGCAATAGACTGTCTTCTCCACACATCTGTGTTACAATCACTTGTCAGCTGATTCATGATGGATAATAATTCTATAGTCTGATTTTCACTCTAATATTGGTGTATGAAAGAGGCTCATTTTTCCTTTTATATGATCCTTGAAATGCAAAATTTCCAAAAACCTTGTATGTAGGTCGAAGCGCAATTAAAAAAGGAACATACCTGTCACATTTCATGAAAATCTAGTACCGCGCTTCGCCGTAAATGCGCAACATATAAGCATTTAAACATTAAGAGAAATGCCAAACCGTCGACTTGAATCTAAAGGAGCGTACAGATTTACGCGCCGCGAACATGAGCAATTCACTTTTAATCAGCTGATGCCAAGCTTTTTAAATCTGTATCTTACCGTTTCAGTAAAAATACAGATATAATCAGCTGATTAAAATGCATTGTTCATGTTCGCGGCGCGTATGTGTGTACGCACCTTTAGACCTCACTTCGCTCGGTCAATAAGGTAAAAGTGTTATACGAGCGAGTGAAGATATTTAATCTAGCAATATTTAAAGAATAAATATTATATCTAAACAATATTTAATCCAGTAAAGATATTTGTCTCTGGTTATACTAATTCAACACAAATCGTTTTTCTCATGGAAACCTTCAAAAGTTGAGAATTTTAATTTGATGAATGATTTAATTCCTGAATAGCACTTTCTTTGATAAGGAAATATGGATCCAATTCCAAATACTATACTGAAGTTCACGTTATAATAGCAGTATAGAAAGATAGGAGAGCAGCGTTGCCGATTCTCTGCCTTGCCACTGTCTTCTATAGAGGAAAGCTGATACCAGTATATCTGATGTAATATTAACCTTTCATTTTTGTTTAAAATGATAAATGATGTTTTATTCGTCAAGGGAAATTTTTTTTCAAATTATAAAATATTACAGCTTCATGATTGAGATCAGAAACTTGTTAATTAATATTATTTCGTATAATTTGTATATATTTATATTTGTATAATTGATTATGTTTAATTATATTTTGGAAATTAGACAACTTTTTGAAACTGGAAAGTATAGCCATTTCTGCTTTGTCGAATGATAGACAAGGATAGCAAAACACCAGATATAATACTGCCATTCTAACTTCACTATAGCGGAATACTTGAGGATTGATAGGGAAATAATCTAAAAACTTATATAAGAAAACATCTCTTTTTTTGGCTTCATGAGAAATTATTTCAGTTTACAAACTTATCTGAATGAAACTTCAAAATCCCCCCAAAAGTGCAATCTCTTCGACCTCACTATAGCGGAATACTGGGGATTGATGGGGAAATATCATGAATTTATATAAGAAAACATCTCTTATTCATGAGAAATTATTTCAATTTACAAACCCATCTGAATGAAACTTAAAAATCCCCCCAAAAGTGTAATCTTTTCTGCAGATATCGAAGCACATCCGTAGCCTAAACGTTCCCAGTATCAAAAATCTTTCTAAAAATAAAAAAGAAACGTTTTTCGAACAGGAAGCGCCACCGGAAAAGCACCTGGAGACAGGAAGCTCCCGCAACCAAAATCAAATCACAGGTGAGCTTCCTCTCATTATTATTTCGGATGTTGTCAGGTTGTTGTACTTTGTACCCCACCCCACCACAGGTACAATGAACTTAATTCAATGATGTTTTGCTATGAATAAATGATAATGTTTCCCATATCAAAAGCATTACACAAATCGAAACCTGGAGGTGGTCATGGTGTTCCACAAGGTTCATCATATAGTGAGGTCCACGTTACTTTGATAGCAGATGATAATGATTATTATTGACCGAGCAAAGTGAGGTCTAAGATTCAAGTAATCATTACGGAGGTAGTGATTCAAGTCGACGGTTTGGCATTTCTCTTAATGTTTAAATGCTTGAATGTTTAAATGTTTATATGTTTTTATGTGGCGAATTTACGGCGAAACGCGGTAATAGATTTTCATGAAATTTGACAGGTATGCTCCTTTTTAAATTGCGCGTCGACGTATATACAAGGTTTTTGGAAATTTTGCATTTCAAGCATAATATAAAAGGAAAAAGGAGCCTTCTTCATACGCCAATATTACCGTAAAAATCAGCCTATAGAATTATTCATCATAAATCAGCTGTCTAGTGGACTATAATACTACCCGTTCAAAAACATCGAACATCTTGAAAATGTATCTTTCCATTAACGTTAGTAGACAGTTGACTATAATACTACCCGTTCAAAACATCGAACATCTTGAAAATTGTATCTTTCCATAAACGTTGTAGACAGTTGCAGCCAGACCTGATAACAGCGCTCACACTCACATTCCGGGACGACACGTCACGGTACGATATAGGACAGAAAGCTCTATGTTTATTTAGGATCTTTTCTAGACATTTTTAATTGATAAATTATTTATTACTTTTTGAGAAAACATAACAGGTCAATGTAACTCGCTGAGCGTGAGGTCTACTGTTCACAGAACTACTAGTAGTCTATATAATTATATAGAAGCGAAATGGCACTCAATGACTGACTGACTGACTGAATCACTCACTTGCAGAACTGCAAATTTTCCGGACCAAAAACGTTCAAATTTGGTAGGTATGTTCAGTTGGCCCTTTAGAGGCGCACTAACAACGGATTTGGAAAAATTTCCAAAGATACGCCCAAAATCTTCGTTTTTCCAGCGTTTTCTCAGCTTTATCGAGAACAAATGAACAGAAATTGTTCAAATTTAGTACAGAAGCTAAGCTAGGGTGTAATAATGTTGTGTTAGAAGGAATTTGAAATAATAATGCCAAAGATACGCCCAAAATCTGCGTTTTTCCAGCGTTTTTTGCTTTTTCTCAGATGTATCGAGAACAAATGAACAGAAAATGTTCAAATTTAGTACAGAAGCTCAGCTAGGGTGTAATAATGTTGTGTTAGAAGGAATTTGAAATAACGTCAAAGATACGCCCAAAATATGCGTTTTTCCAGCGTTTTTTGTGCTTTCTCAGCTTTATCGAGAACAAATGAACAGAAATTGTTCAAATTTAGTACAGAAGCTAAGCTAGGGTGTATAATGTTGTGTTAGAAGGAATTTGAAATAACGCCAAAGATACGCCCACAATTAGTGTTTTTCCAACGTTTTTCTCAGCTTTTCTGCGTTTTCTCAGTACTTTGACTTTCTCATTTCTGGATGATCCAGTCGGGGGTCCAGGGGGCGGAGCCCTCTGGCTAGAACGATATGGCGAGCGAAGCGTGCCTGACGGCTAGTATTCAATAATTTCTACCTTCAGTGAGGTCCACGTTAGAATGGCATATTTAATTGACATTGGTGCTGCTATCCTTGTCTATCATTCGACAGAGCAGATGATGCTATCCTTCTCTACCACAGCAACCTTGCCAGATAGTTCTCCAACAATGTAAAAGTATAATTAATTAACAAATTTTTCAATCTGAATTATGATAATTTATAGTTAAATCATTGGAGAATATTTTCTCGACGAACACAATATAATTGATCATTTTTACAATAAAGAACAATAAAATACCGGTATCAGCTATCCTCTATAGGAGGCAGTGACAAGGCAGAGAATGGGCAACGTTGTACACCCATCTTTCTCCACTGCCATCATAACGAGGACCTCTCTATATAGTTCCAGTCGTTTTTTGGTTTACAACATAAATTTTATCTTAGAATTACCTTCCATTTCAAACCAATATAACATCCAGATATACTGGTATCAGCTATCTTCTATAGAAGGCAGTGACAGGGCAGAGAATCGGCAACGTTGTACACCCATCTTTCACCACTGTCATTATAACGAGGACCTCTCTATATAGCACCAGTCGTTTTTCAGTTTACAACATAAATTTTATCTTAGAATTACCTTCCATTTCAAACTAATATAACATCCAGATATACTGGTATCAGCTATCCTCTATAGAAGGCAGTGACAAGGCAGAGAAACGGCTACGCTGTTCTCCTATCTTTCTCCACTGCCATTATAACGAGGACCTCACTATAGCACTAGTCGTTTTCTTAGTTTAGAACATCAATTTTTTTCTTGATGTACCTTTCATTTTAAACTAAATTGCTCAATTCTTCTTCCTGTTTCTAGATTACTCTTTTTCTGTATTTTATTATCTATTTTCACTAAAATTCTCAATCTTTCTTCTAGTTTACAGGTATCTGTCTCTTTTTTTACTGATCTTCCGTTCTCTC